>NC_135449.1:15428106-15525606 GCF_051991255.1 Vanacampus margaritifer
GTACTGCCTTTTATAAACTGAATTAGTAATGCAGGTTGCATGCAGCCTTAGAGCTCCCTCTTGAGGTTGTTTTTCTGACTGAAAAATACAGTAATCCAATGAGGCAGTACGAAAGGTTCATGTGTTACGCTGTTGGATCCCATGGACAAAAATTTTATATATACTTGTGATGTCAAAATACAATATTAATTTGATTTGGCTAATTAATATACTGTACTAGAAATTGGAGAAATTATTGAACATGCGATGTAGCTTGGCTATTAGCATAAGAGTGTACATACTGTATAGCTAATACCACATTTGTTATTTTATTTTATGACAGAGAGGGTAACGGTCAGAAGCCATTATTCTTCAAATAAACAAGCCCAAAAACTTACCAAGTCTAATTATTTGAAACGTTGTTGCCATGATATTTAGCTGGTGAGAATCTTGATGCTCCAGAGCGAGAACAGCATATCAGTCAACAATGTTTCTTTTCCTTTTTTCTTTTGAAAGTAAATCAAAATTTTATTCTTTTCAGTAGTGGCTGCTACTGTTTGTCTGTCTACCTAAAACGTACATTTAAAAAAAAAAATCCAATTTGTTTATTATTATGGGACTGCTGCGGAGCAAGCAGTACTTGTGAAGCAAAGCAACCCATCTTAAAATTATATTTTATTCTCCTTTATTCACGTTTTTCCACCAAGAATTTAGCCAGCACTGGTTAATGTACCCCCCCCCCCCCCCAAAAAAAAGTTTAAAAAAAAAAGAAAAGAATGGAGAGCAGTGTAGAAATCGCCAATTCCAGTACCTTTTTCCAAGCCGTAACCAAGAGATATGATTTTTCTCATTTTGTTGACATTCTTCCCATCTTTAGCTCAATGTTAAATAATGTTCTTTTTTTTTTTTTTTTTTTTCTTTTTTTTTACAGGAGAGCTCAGTATTGTTCATTCGATTTGACATCATCATTGCTCTCCTTTTTTTTTTTTTTTTTTTTAAAAATCCAACAAATCAATTAAAAAAATGTAATAAATGTTTTGTTTTGTTTTTTTTAAATACATATACATACCATCCCATACTAATAATATAATATAATAATAAATTGCCAGATGCAGAAACATCAATGTAAGTTATCACGATGTAGTGGCTCTCGCTAACAGACAGAATTAAGTAACCGGAATTAGGTTAAAATATTCTATATACGTAGACCATGTTTCTATAAATTTTGATATTTGGTTTTTATTTGAGGCAGAAATTAAAATGTGATTTATGAGGAGGTTAGACCATTGGTCGATATTCAGAGTTTGTTTATTTTTCCAGTTAACAAGAATTGTTTTTTTAGCGATAGTAAGGGCTACAAGTGTAGATTGAAATTGTTTATGTGGTAAGTCAGTTGTTGTTAGGTCACCTAGCAAACACAAGTTTGGAGATAAAGGTATCCTACAGTCCAAAATAGCGGAAAGTTTTTCTAAGACTTTAGTCCAGAAATACATAACCGGAGTACATAACCATAAAGCATGAACATAAGTGTCTGTAGTGTTTTGTAAGCATTGGAGACAAATGTCGGAGTCTGAGAGTCCCATTTTCTTCATCATATATTGAGTAATGTATGTTCTGTGAATAATTTTATATTGGATAAGTTGTAAATTTGTGTGTTTTGTCATTTTAAATGCATTTTCACAAACTTGAATCCAAAAGTCAGATTCCGGAGCTATAGACAAGTCTGTCTCCCATTTCGAGATGGGTAAAGACATTTTATCAGTATATGAAAGTAACTTATATATTTTTGAAAGTTTTTTTGTTGTTGTCGGAGAAAGCTTGTTAATATCTTTAGCTAAAACAGGCGGTTGGAGCGTACCCCGAAGTGTTGGAATTTTTTTCTTTATCATATTTTTAACTTGTAGATAATGTAAAAAATTTCCGTTTTCTATATTGTATTTTTGGAGCAAGGATGTATATGATATAAACATATTATCTGAGAAGAGATGGTGGAGATGTGTAATTCCTTTCTGCTCCCACACAGCTAAATGAAACGGTTGGTTGTTAAGTTGAAAGTCGGGGTTATGCCATAGGGGAGAAAGTCCACAGGGCTCCACTTGGGCTTTTGTCAATTCTAGTGCCTTCCACCAGGCAGTCACGGTGGCGGAAATCATTGGGTTTTTAAAACAATTATGGCGCTTAATTGATGTTGTAATAAAGAGTAAATCTCGAAGTCTGAGGTTATTACAATCCTTCTGTTCTAGTTCCAACCAACAGTTAGTGTCTCTGTTGGGTTGTGCCCATAGAACGATATATTGTAGCTGGTTAGCTATATAGTAGTACATAAAATTTGGTGCCTCTAGACCACCTTTGGATTTGCTTTTCTGAAGAGTAGATAGACTAATCTTTGCTTTTTTTTTATTCCAGTAAAATTTTGTTACGGCTGAGTCCAACAACTGGAACCATTTAGCCGTAGGTTTAAATGGAATCATTGAGAAAAAATCGTTTATTTTAGGTAAAACTTTCATTTTAATGGTGGCTATTCGTCCTATTAGAGAAATAGGAAGATTATTCCAGCGCTCCAAGTCACTATAAATGTTATCCAGAAGTGGAGAAAAGTTTAAATGAATTAAATCAGTTAATTTAGGTGAGATTTTTATGCCTAAGTATTTTAAATTACCTATAGGAAATGAGTAGTGTGGGTCCTGGCTTGCAGGGTTCCATGAATTTTCTGTAATAGGTAGAAGTGTTGATTTTGTCCAGTTAATAGAATAATCTGATAACTGTGAGAATTTAGTTATTAAATTAAATACTTCCCCTAGCGAAGTAGCCGGCTTTTCTAAATAAAGTAAGATGTCATCGGCATATAGATTAATTTTATGTTCTGTTACCCCAGAGTGAATTCCTTGAATCCTTCTTTCCTGGCGTATGGCTAATGCAAGTGGCTCAATAAATATTGCAAATAATAAAGGGGATAGTGGGCATCCCTGTCTTGTGCCTCTCTGTAAAGTAAAGCTCTGAGATATAATCCCATTAGTAGTAACTGTAGCTTTTGGAGAATCATATAATACTGATACCCAGTGGATAAATGATTTCCCAAAGCCAAATTTATTTAAAACAGCAAAGAGGAAGGACCAGTTAACTTTGTCGAAAGTTTTTTCTGCATCCAATGATATAATAACTGCCTTTTTATCATGCCGCTGTGACATGCTAATAAGGTTAAAGAGTCTCCTAATATTATTAGTAGAGTGACGATCTTTAATAAAGCCTGTTTGGTCGCTATGAATAATTGTCGAGATTACTGTTTCTAGTCTAGATGTGAAAGCCTTAGTGATAATTTTAATATCAGTATTAATTAGTGAAATCGGACGGTAACTTGATGGAAGGGTGGGGTCTTTTTCTGGCTTTAATAAAAGTTTAATTGCTGCTGTATTCATGTGTGGGCGTATGTAACCCTTAGTTTCAATTTCTGTTACTACTCTTAAGAATAGTGGAGCAAGCATTAACCAGAAGTGCTTAAAAAATATAGCCGGATAACCATCCGGGCCAGATGCTTTGCCATTAGGCATACTATCTAGAGCACTGTACAACTCGTTTATAGTAAGTGGCGCATCTAACATGTCTTTATATTCAGTAGTTAACTCAGGTATGTTTATGCTACTGAGGAATGCCTCAATATGCTCAGGGTTAGGCTTGTTAGTTTCTAAGTATAGGTTACGATAATAGTTATAAAAAATGTGATTAATTTCTTCTGGTGATTGTGTGCATTCACCAGTTGTCCCTTTAATCGCCGTTATAAGAGACTTTTCCCGATTGCGTTGAAGTTGGTTTGCAAGAAATTTACCTGATTTGTTATTATATTCAAAGTTGTTATATCTCAATTGTTGTATTATAAATTCTGTCTTTTTAGTTAGCATATCGTCTAACAGGATGATCTTGGTTGCACGGCAACAGGAAGTCTGTTGATCTCTTGCTTGGACGCATGCGGATTGCTTGGACGCATGCGCGAGATGCTGTGACTATCGCGAGACCTACAGCGAGACCGGGAAACCTCAACATGGCGGCGCCCTGCTGCTAAGATAGAATTAGCTCTATTATACTAAACTAATCCAAATTTAACCATCATATATCTTGCCTTTCTTTTTTTCCCCCTCTCTTTTTCATCCGACAGATTTGGAATACCACTCAACGTGGAGGACCTCGAACGCTTCATCGACGCATATTTTTACAGCTGCGCGATGGAGAATCCTTCCGTCGAGAAAACCTTCGAAAAAGAGGAAAAATGATTCAGCGACGGACACGGAGAACCTAGCCACTACGGAGGTTTCGGTCAGTATGCTGGAGTCCATAAATAAAAAATTAGAGGTCCTCTCCCTAATCAGCGAGGACGTCAAAGAATTGAAAGTAAGTATGGAATTCTTCAGCCAACAAGTAAGTGAGCTCCAACGAGACAATGCCGAGTTACACTCTACACTCGTGACCGTTTCAGCCGAGTTAGAAACCGTTAAAAAGGAAAATAAAACGCTAAAAGAAACTGTTCTGGATATTCAATCCCGTAGCATGCGGGAGAATTTAATATTCTCAGGAATATCCGAGAATACCTCTGACAATCCAGAGGTTGAGATAAAAAAATTTATGACGACGTCGTTAAAAATTCCTCAGGAGTCGGTAAATAACATCTCTTTTCACCGGGTACATCGGCTTGGAGCCCCTAGGGGCAACAGACCCCGTCCTATTATCGCCAAGTTTGAGCATTTTAAACAGAAAGAATTTGTTAAAAGTAAAGGACGGGAGCTGAAAGGGACCTCATTTGGAATGAACGACCAATTCCCGAGAGAGATTAATGAGCGGCGAAAGGTACTGTTTCCTATAATGAAACAAAATAGGCAGGAGGGTAAACGGACTGCGATGGTCGTCGATAAACTATACATCGATGGCCAACTATTCCGGCACCCCAACTCCACTCCCTGGCTGTTCTAAATGGCATTGGTGGAACTAAACTTTGTTTGATCATTAGATGTATACATATACTGTATATGTGGTTATAAAACCTTAAATATGAATACTCATTATGTTTAGGCGATATTATAAATATATTATTAAATACATAACTATATCTAAAGTATATTTAAACAAAAATCTCGCTTAGGTTACAAGTTATTGGTGTATTTTTATGTTTAATTCCCCGTTAACTTCCTTTACTTTTACCTCCCTACCTGTTTTTTCACTGTTATATTTACTTACTCGTTACCTCATATTTTACACAAATTACATAAACCACCTAACCACTTTGATTCTATCCTATAACATACTAATACTGACAAATGGCCTATGCAGATATATACACAGAACTGAGTCTATATTGTTTATATGCATAAATTAGTTCTGGTTTCCTGGAATGTTTGTGGCGCTCGCTCAGAAGCAAAAAGAATAAAAACTTTAGATCATCTCTTAAAATTAAAAGTAGATATTTGCCTCCTACAAGAAACCCACCTACAAAAATCTGAAGAAAAATTACTTATTGATAAGAGTTTTAGCCAAGCGTACTCTGCCCCTTATAATAGTAGACAAAGAGGAGTCTGTATACTCATACATAAGAATTTACTCTTTACTTTAAATAATACAATAACAGACCCAGAAGGCCGATACATTATTATTCAGGTGACTATATTTAATAAAATATATACACTTGGTAATTTATATGCCCCTAATAATGATGATCCGGCCTTTTTCCATGAATTTTTCTCTCAGCTGTTTGATTTAGCAGCGAACTCTACTATTATTATTGGAGGAGACTTTAACACAGTCTTAAATCCATTAATTGACCGTTCTAATAATACAACATGTAGACGATTACAATCTACTAAAGTAATAGGGGAATATATGGATGACTTTGGCCTCGTCGACAGCTGGAGACTTAAAAACCCAAATAAGAAGGAATTTACCTTCTTTTCCGCTGTGCACCGGTCTTTTTCAAGAATTGATTATTTTCTTACAAATAACTCTATTGCTGATAAAACTGTTACAAAAATACATCCTATTATTATTAGCGACCATGCACCAGTCTCCCTTTCCCTACAAGTTGATTATACCTTTAAACCACCACCGACATGGCGGTTTAACATCTCACTGCTAAACGACGCAGAGTTTGACAAAATTATAAGAAAAGAATGGGCAGACTTTTTAGAAATAAATGACTCTCCAGACCTATCGCCATCTCTTCTCTGGGAAACTGGGAAAGCAGTAATTAGAGGTAAAATTATATCATATTCATCTTATAAAAAGAAACAGGATCAAAAATCAGAAAAAGACTTGGAAGATAAAATTAAACAACTGACGGATGAGTACGCAATAAACCCAAATAACCAAATATGGACTGACTTACAAAATACAAAAATAATGTTCTAAAAGTGTGCATGTGCCCTCCTGTGAGCGTTAACATGGCTGTGTATTGCATCAGCTAGAGTGCAGCTCGTTAGTGTGAAGTGACGAAAAAACCTTTATAAAAATCTCAGATTAATTTGTCAAAGTGGCCACAATATTTCCTTGATTCCCATCATATTTGGATATTTTGTAGTCACAAGGGTCTTCTTTCAGGAAAAACAACTTTCATGTCACAAAAACATTACATAGTACTTTTATTTGACTTGAAGCACAGCTTCGTCCCAAAACAGCTCTATTGACCACAATGCTAATATTGCTGCTTTTCTATCACGTTTGTCTTAGAGTTACTCTATTATCAACTTACTCTAATTCAACCTTTTTTTTCTATTTGATAAAAAAATGAGAACATGCTTGCGTTCTCCATCTTATTGTGTGTATGTGTGTCCATATTTTTTGACCAATTCAAACTGTTTGAACATTAAACTGTTCATCTTATCAGATCACATTTTTTTCAACATTTCAAAATAAAAGCCAAAAATTTTGTCTTTTCCCTCTAATTTCTACTTTTTTTTTTACTGATTCGAACCGTTCCAATTTAAAACCACATTTTTTTTCAATATTTCAAAATAAAAGTCCAAATAAAAAAAATAAAAATTAAAACTCTAATTTCTTCATATTTTTTATGGATTCAAACCATTCCAATTTTATACTGTTCAATTTATTCTTACCAGATTTTTTGTCATTTTGTCCTTTTGTTTCTTTCCATAGTCTTGGTGTGTTCTCAGTCTTGACTTCCAAAAGTCTTGGTCTTGTCTCCGTCTCTATAATCTCCAGTCAATAATATCTTGGTTTTGGTTCGTGTGGTCTTGACTACAGCATTACTTGACACACTTTATGTTTGTTTGGACAGAATTATTACCCACTGGGACTCAAACAAGAGAAAAATGTTTTTAAAATGATTTAGCAGAAAACATGTTTCTGCTAAATCGTTCTTTTGCTTTGACAAAACAGATTTTCCTTTCCCTTGTTGTATGTCAGCATGTCGTGCGCTCCTCTAACTCCATACTGTATATTCGCCTGCCTGCCCTCAAACTCCAACCAATCCTGAGTTGATATGACGGGAGCTGCAGGGAAGGTCAAGTTGTAATGTATTGTTTTGTACACACACACACACACACACACACACACACACACACTGAAGTCTCGTCTCCGTGGAAACGGCTACCTCTCATTTCCATGCAAGATCATGTTTTTTGACTCATCGAACACAATCAGCAGAATCAAAGCAGCTGTGATTTAGTTTTGACAGAGGGTTGATTTTCACAGACTCTTATACAATGACGAAAATCCTTTTTAACTACTTTATAGGCGGTCGTGTTCATTTACATTGAACCAAATAGTGTGTCGGCTGCATACAGCGCATACTGATTGGTTCCATTTCCATTTGTTACCTCTTTTTCTGTTTCCTTTGGCCCAAAGTCTCCTTCACAGTTGTTCCTTCTCTCTCATGAATGTTTGATGATGCCGTCAGTTGCTCTCCAAAATTTGCCGGCACGTGTTCGCACTCTGAAAAAGCATGTGTTCAAAAAACGTATCCCATAAAAATAATATAAATGGAATTGAACTGTTCTTGTATTAATCGGTTATCGTTAAACTTTTATTAAATTCATTTAAAGATAAAAAGTGTAAAAATAGTTATAGTTTAAAGTTTAAACTGCTGTAAACTTGTGTTTATTCACTATCCTCTTTT
The DNA here is from genome assembly GCF_051991255.1 of Vanacampus margaritifer. NCBI lineage: Eukaryota > Metazoa > Chordata > Actinopteri > Syngnathiformes > Syngnathidae > Vanacampus > Vanacampus margaritifer. Next base: position 15,436,199 of record NC_135449.1, read on the forward strand.
ATCACAAACGAATGTGTTAGGAGGCCAGTACACATCTTATTTCTTTTTTTTTTCCATGTACACACACAGCTAGCACTTCCTGCCATCCTGGCACCCCGAGGACGAAGAGCCATATGTCTTTTTTACGTCGTCACAGCAACAATCTCCCTCTCCATCATGCACTTCACTTTTATTAAGCAGCAGGAGCAGGAGTCCACACAAGTGCCCTGCAGGCACAGTTAACCCAAGAAACAACCTTGTCAGCAGTCTTGTGTGAGTTTGCTGATTTATTTCGATCTGTTGCACCGATAGATAATAATTTGTGTTAGTTTTATTTGTGTTATTTTGTGTTTTATCGTTTAGGATTACTCAGCTGAATCTGTTTATCATGACGACTTGTCTATATTTTGTGAATGTCAAAATATAGGACATTTATTTCTCAGAAGTAATGTTTTTAAGAGAAATAGTACAATACTCATGATATTTTTAATACGTAAGTTTTAATGGCTCATCGTCTATCACTATCAAAGTAAATATTTGTATGAAAAACTTACTGATTATGTAGCATTGCTAATTAAGGTACAATAGAGATCCGGACATTATGTGACTATTTCTCTGAACACGCCTCCTCTGGCAGGAAAGTAGCAGTGCCGCGTTGATGGACTACATGACGAGGAGAGATAAAACTAGCGTTTATCAGTCAACTTTCCGTTCAAGAGCACTGACAGTCACTTTGATGAAAAGGACATATTTTCAAATCTGATCATACAAAGACTTTACAAGTTTGTACAATCTGGATTTATTTACACTTTATGCGTGGTCAAAATGACATTGAAGTTAGCCATTTAGTTTCACACAAGTCTTGGCAGTGATATTTAGGTACGTTATCAACTTAGCATCTGCCGCCACTTTAACTCTTTTACTGTCAAAGGCGTTAAATGACGTTTAGTAAAAACCTACGGAGGGCCGCCAAGGACGTTAAAAGACGTCCACCCATTTTTTTTTTTTTTTTGGGGAAACGGGTGGAGGGAAGCCTTGGCCAGCTGTGCTGAAAGTTTCAAGCAGATCTAGTTAGCTTAATGACAATTTTTTGCCCCTAGATGGCAGCAATGACTCTCTTTTGACAAGATTGGGTAGGCGTCAGTAGAAGACGTGAGGCGGAGCTAGAGGGGACAGTGGCTGGGGAAGGGAAGAGAACATGGCGACCGGTTGCAAGCAGCTCACGCTCGAGCATTTTTTTTCAAAGACGAAAAGCATCGACCAACGCTAAAGAGCACATTGATGACGACGATGATCATCATCGATGATGATGATGGTGACTCCGAGGTTGGAAGCATTGACGCGGCAGTAGAAGACGTGAGGCGGAGCTAGATGGCTGAAAAAGCGAACAATGGCGACCGGTTGCAGGCAGCTCACACTTGGGAATTTTTTTCAAAGACGAAAGGCATCGACCAACGCTAAAGAGCACATTGATGACGACGATGATCATCATCGATGATGATGATGGTGACTCCGAGGTTGACGCCGAAGTTGGAAGCGCTGACGTGGCGGCTATGACGACGTCATAAAGGTTCACGGGTTAGCGACGCTAACACCGGAAAACGCGGAGCACAACCGAGCACGCTCAGGCGGACGTTCAATCGGACGATGAAGAGTGCCCCGAGTCCAATGCATATTCATCGGAGCAGTGGGTACAGTCTGCTACTTGCTGTTCCCCGGAAAAAAAGGCCGTCAAGAAAGTGTAACGTCTGCACGCGAAAGGGACAATCGGTAGTGAAACTACTCTGTTGTGCAAATCCTGCTTCCTCTCCTTGCACGCAGGGGAGCGTTACAAAAAGAAAAACTGTATTTGAAACATCCACATAATTGTAAATAGTACCACAGTTGCACACATTTGTAAATAGTTTGCGAAATTGTTTTGTCAGTCAATTGTTACACTGTTGAATGGAAATAAACGTATTTTACATCTAAAAACACTTTTTCATTGTTGGTGGTAAGTGTTTTACAGAAGTAAAGCACTATTTAGGTGTTTGTGGCATCATTCATGGACAAAAAGAAGTGTAGAATTCACTAGAGTGCATGAAATAACATCGTTTCACAAAAAGCTCTTTTTCGCCGCTTTTTGTTTCAAAACAGAGCATTTCGGTGAAACTAACCATTTTCTATTGTTGATTACTGAAGAACGGAATAAGGTAGAAACAAACTTTCATTTGGTAGTATGTGTGTTTCCATAGTCCAAACACAACATTTTCTGTGGACCTTGAAAGATCAGTCAAAATGCTTAAATCGGCTGGCACTGGCGAGACATCCCGTTTCTGAAAACGTCTGGCAGTCAAAGAGTTAATTTATGCTGTAAAAAGTATTTATATTGTTGGTCAATTATTAAATTCAACTGCGTAATATGATTTATTAAACCGTAGCAGCACAAACAAACAAAACAGATTATTTCCCCCACATTTTGTGTGGTAACTTGCCTGAAGCTAGCCTCCAACGAGGCTAACAAGTTAGCATCTGCTGATTCAGCGACCATGTACAAAGTGCCCGATCACATCTTTCGCCTTTGTTTAGTAACTATACAATCGATCTACACGACTAAATGATTCAGTAATTGACTCACCTGTTATGATGTGATCGCTACACAAGCAATGAGGAGGATCCCAAATCCTCCGACTTGTTGTTCACCCTTTTTATGGCTGCTGTGATCCATTGGCTACGCATTGGTTCCTCTTTTGGTAGTCTGGAGAATGCTCAATCCTTTTTTTGCCTCTTCTCTGTTGCAGCTGGTCCATAACAGCTGTCAATCATTGTTAAAGTGTGGCGTTTTAAAGTGGCAGGCGCAATTTCTATGCTTCCAAAATGGCTGCGCTAACGCGTGATGTCAAAGTCCGGGTCTCTATTGGCCACCAGATGTCACTGTGTGGAGAATTTCAAACGTTCCAACTGTTTGTTTTTTTCTGAATCAATTGTTCAAAATAATATTTTTCAATGCACTATTTCTGCCATCCCTTGTAACATCTCACATATTATTGTCATTAACAAATAATCAGTAGAGAGCGCGGACGTAGTACCCCACTACCAGAAATTATGCAGTCAAGATTCCCACATTTGGGGAATTTGCAGGGGTCAGCACTACCAGAGTGCAATGGCTGAGCCTCACCCTGGGTGAACCACCTTCTTGATCATGGTATTATCCCCTGCCAGGTAAGTATGAGTTGCGTAAGTCACTAGGCCAAAGTCTTTAACACACATCCCACCTTCAGTCACGGGCTCATCTGCTGCACACATAAATACACATACATACACTCAATGGATGATGCAGCACTCGTATACCAGTTTAAGTAGTATCTTTTAGTCATTATGTTAACAAAATCATTTTGATTAGTTTAAAAAAAAGTTTTCATGCATTGCTGGTTTATTCAAAGGGAGAATAGTCCCTCATGCCTTTACACTTCCTGTGTGGTCACTGGTCAGGATTCAGGAACAGGTTGATGCTGACGTACCTCACACACTCTTTAGCAACACTTAATAGTTACTCGGACAATCACAGGTTTCTATTACATTTTTTCACAAAAAGCCATATTTCTACAATTTCTCTTTAAAGTAAAATTTCTGCTTTGTCTTCGCTTTCGTGGCATTTATTTGTCTAAATGCAAAACACGTAAAAAGAAGCACAGAGATTTGGATAAATATTTATATTTCATTTAAATTAATGTATAGAAATATATACGTATTATCCCCACATACGTTACAGCACTCATCACTACTGACAAGACTAATTTATTTGCTTATGACACTAAGAGGGGGGTGCAGCGTTCCTGGAGGTTAGTTATGTGACGTTCACGAAAGATTTGAGTCTTTTGAACAGCTCTTCTACGTGAACGATGGGAACTGAGTCTTTATAGAGCCGTTCAAAAATTGACTGAAATTTTCGTCATATTGTCTCCACAGTTTGTGTCGCCATGAGACTCGCGCAGCGTACCCATTTTTTGTTGACCTCCTGCAACCCCTCCGAAGGGTTTGTTTTGGATTGTCTGGGACGTTTCTGGGCAGAGACTCAACGTTTTTCTTTCAGCCAAGCGGCGGAGGGCAAGCTACTATCAGTGGCATATGCAAATTGGGCTGTGCGAAGTGCGAACCCCGCTCTTGATCGGTGGGCCGATTTCAAGCTCGTTTCTGGTTGGCTGCTGTCCTCGGCTTCCTCGAGCATCAGTTTTGAATGTTGTGTTTACAAATAGCAACGGAAAAATATCGGACAGCAACTTTACATCATAGTTATGAAGCAAACAATTAGCCATCTAAACAAAATAAGCTAGCTAGATACTCAAGTACAAAGTAAAATTATAATTAAAAAATATATTTATTGGACACAATTTATATATATACAGTATATATTTTTCAGGTCATATAACATGATGTCCATGATGTCTACATACCAGTTGCTAAAAAAGTAACCTTTTTACATAATTGTGAGACGGTACAACTTAACCAACTGTCTTGTGGATGATACAAATTCTTATCTATAAACGTTTTTTGTTTATTTTAAGTCCCAAATTGGTTAGTTCTGTTTGGTCACACCACATGATAATTCATAAAATAGTCATCGTCGGGCAAGCTTATCTGTCAATGACTCATATATTAATGTTGTCAAGTGATTAAAATGTTTTAACTAATCGCACAATTTTCCGTACTTACCGGTAATCGCGATTAATCACATTTTTCTACTTCTGCTTCTACTTTTTTTCTTATTAGCTTGTAACAGATATTAACTTGAGTAAAATCTTGTAATTAATGTAAAATCATCAACTAGAAAGTAGAAAGTATATTTAGAACCACAGACTGTTCTAATAGCTTTCTTTGATCCTTGAATAGAGTACTTCTCATAAAAACAATTCTCAGAAATTACTTGAGTTTTCTATATGTATAATTTTTTTATCCCATCTCTGAATGAAAATCAAGTGGCACTTGAGCAAAAGGTTTTCTCACCAAATTCGCAGCATACATTTTTGCAGTGTATTTGTGAGTGACTTTGCAAAACTGCAATTTGCCTGGAATTTTGTGCTCTCATGTTCACTTATCACGTTACCTCAACGGGTGTCAATGTTAGTGAGGGCCTTTGCTATGATAGGGTAGACTGATTGTTCTATAAACTTGGTGTGTGTTGCATAATTTACAGCTAAATCCTGTCCCCAAGGATTAGCCATAATAGAATAATATTCAGGGTTCAATTTGGCTGAAAGTAAAAGCTAGAGGGCTCATTTTTACTAAACAAAGGATGCTGGGATGATGTAATGTGCATTTGTGGCGTGTTGTTCGATTACATTCGGCCTCTCGATAAATGATGATTCACTTGATGCAGCTGACAGCTTGAGTAAGCCTCTTTAGTGTCATAGTGCGCACAAGGCGTCGTGGATGGCAACTGGGACAAAAGTGCAAGGACAGTGGATGGGAGAGGCTGAGCGGATGTGTGTTTGCAGGCTATCTTGGACCACAAAGAGTCCAAGTGGGAGTTTGGATGAAAGGGAAGAGGAAGGGCTTTGACTCATCTAACCCTTGGGCTCTGCATTTCAAAATGTATCTCTTATCCTCTCTTCATTTTTTCCTGCTGGCATCTTTGTAGCCATAAACTTGACACAATGTAAAAACAGTTTATGATGCGTACCCAGCCGTCTTTTTTTCAGGGAAGAAAAAGAGGGGAGGCTGATGGCTGACACATGAAGAGAGGGAGGCAAATGTTAATTCATTAACCATCACTCTCAGAGGTCTGTTTTTGTTTAATACTGGCTCAATGTCTAAAAAGAGACGCATCATATCCCACCGCCTTACAGGACATTAGATCCATTCATCCTATCCATCCATTTTCTATAACATTTGTCCTCATTATAGTCACAGGTGAGCTGGAGTCAGTCCTAGCTGACTTTGGCTGATCAAAATTTAATAATGATTTTGTCTTTTCTTACCATTAAAATCAAAGAAAAATGATAAATGTTAAAGAATGGCGCAAAGTGTGTAATAGTTTCGGGTCAAATGAACTTAACATGAATGCACCACCATGCGGTTTAAACTGTTTAATGACACCCCAGTTGGAGTTTACTGAAAACGAAACACTTTTAAAAAAAAATTATTCATATTTATTTGATAATCAACACAAATATCTTATGCCCTATTGCACTTGTTTATTTCACTAGTAACAATTAATAATAAACCGATGAATGAAACAAAACCTAAATAAGGTGGTCTTTCTTTTTTTTCTAATTCAAAGTGTCACAATCATAAAAACGGACGAGAACTGTGCCATGGCTCTGAAATGTATAAGAAAATTGATGCTAGACTAGTTAATGCCAGTTCAAGCTTAACGCAGAAACGTTTGTGGGATGTTACCCATACTGTACTGGACAAAAACACTGACGCAAAAGTCCTTTTGGCCACAAAATATTATTTAATTGATTGTTAAAAATAAGTAAGGGGAGAGATGTAGTAGAGTTCATGTAAGAGTGTATGAGTTAATGTAGAGTTCATTTGTATGTGTGCACTGCTAACCTGGAACAATCCCTGGCAAATTTCTGACAATCATTTTGCAGATTAGAGCAGAGAGAAGAGTGTCTAGACAAAAGTGCTCTAGTATCACAATGCGGATGGATGAAATTCCTTGACTTTTTGTCTATTTTTAGAAAGCCTATTGCTGCGTAAACACCACAAATAACTTCCCTCCCTGCGGTTATTTTGCATAGCTCATTGAAGGCACCTACTACTTTTCAACGGCAATAATCCAAGCCTTTGTGTCATGTTGCATACATACTAGCTCATGTATATGTAATGTACAAAGATACATTCTGAACTGCAACAGCTCAATCAATAAAATAAATACTGAAATGGCTAAACTGCAATTACATTTTCTGTTTTCTCTTAAAGAGAACACGTACACACAAGCACTGACGCACACGCTGAAGACAGACCTCATATTGGACTGTTAAATACAAAACAAACAAATAAAAGTAGAAGCCAGAAAAGAGTTTGGCGGTCATTAGACCACAACCTCCATAAAAGAAAACATTAAAAACTACATTCAAATAAGAGCAAATTTGTGCAGGAAATATTCATAAAACCTGTAAATGCTGGGGTGGATCCACTCAATAGATTTTTGTCTTCTCTCTCTATGAGAACATTCCACCACAAAAATAAAACTTATTTTACAGCAAGATTTTGCTTACAAAACATGCATATTTGCAAAGCAGAGGCCGACTTTTGTTACGCCACATTCTGATGAGGCACGATTGTTAATTCAGTGATTTGATTATTAATCCTTTGGTAGAAAACGTAACATTCGTTCAAGCCAAAAATAAGCAGATGATGGGAAAAGTCCAAGGCAGCTGGAGGACTGTTTACATTTTTTGAAAGGAACACTATAGCCTAAAATACGCTGTGGGAGTTCTTAGTTCAACATGTCACTGTAGTAGCCATGATTTGCAATTGTTGTCTTGTTTGCTGGCAAACACAAATCTGTAACTTGGTAAATCCCTCCAACAATATTGCTGATCATGCATTTTTCTATTTCCTGTTCTTTTGGCAAACATATTTCTTGATCATTTCCAGCTGTCAGAGTTGAGAGTATTTGGAAACGCATGCACAGACTGTGTAATGATGTATTTGATAGTCAAGAACGAACCACCGAGTCCGATCTTGCATCTTCAGCCACGTATTTGGTTCAACTAGTCCTCAGCACAGCACTTCATGTAAAACATCGACATGTTCATCTGTCAGAACACGTTTCGATTCGATGATTAGAATGTCACACAAAAGGCACAAAGTGGGGCTGCCTGTACTATGTGTTGCACATATATATACTGTAATTTGTTTCCTGCTGTACATTATTGCCTGTACACTATTTCAGAGAAACACCGTTCGTATGACTTGCCTTAAACCAGACATTTCTTATTAAATACTGGTTTATGTATGTGTTTATAAATGAGGAATAAAACAGATGTACTGAATAAATAAATAACCTTTACGTGTGAACTGGAGGATGGGGGGGAAAGTTGGGCCAAATAACTGAAAACACAAGAAACAATAACTTGTTATTGTTTGGCTTTGAAAACAAAGTGCTTGAGGCAGGTCTGAGCGTTCTGAGGTCAGCACTCATTTCTCGTAGTCCAGGACCTGCCAGACGATGAGGTGGCTGCGTTCAGCTATCGATAGGGGGGACTGAAGTTTCATTGGGCCATCCTCCCCTTCAGCCGCTTCCCCCTCCTCATCCCCTGGAGACAAAAAAAGTCAAAAAGAGACATAGGCATTTTTTTCACAACTTTAAACAGTTCCCTATGGAGGACCAAAACTGCCAAAAATTAAAATAAATACAGTAAATGAATGAATAAACAAATAAAGAAATACATTAAACATGGTTATAAAAAATATAATTCAAAAATTAAATACAAAAAATAGATATAAATGGAAATAAAAAAAACAAATATCTATAAATAAATAAAAGTAAAAATAAATACACAACTAAAAAACGAGATTAAAAAATATAAATAATGTGGAAATACAAAAATAAATATATAAATAGAATTAAATATGAATAAATAAATAAAAACGCTTTGCTCTCACATGAATTTATTTCATGCTGCAGATGCTGTGTCAGGTCAAAATGTTATTCAAATGAGGGGGCGGTCCTAAGCGTGTCTTGGGTTTGGCTCCACTGTTGCAAACCGCCTTTTACTGATAAGAGTAAGCGAGTAAGTAAGAGAGAGTAAGCGGGTCGGCAAACAAGGAAGTCTCGCATGGAGAGCCCCAGCAATGTCACCACAATTTGTTGTTGTGTAATATATATTTTTTGTTTCCATTTAATGTTTGAATTATATTATTTATATCCGTTTTTAACTTTCTGTTTTATTCATTTATTTATTTTTTAATTTTGGCAGTTTTGGTCCTTAATAGTTCCCATTATATTGGGTACTGATGAGCTCTAATACAAAGAGAAAAGGACTGTTTAGAGATCAAGTGGGATTTCTAATAAAGCCTCAATGAACAGTACAGGGAATATATACTGTACAGTATGTCTTATACTGCCCTCAGGTGGCCAAAGTGGGCACACCAGAAGGACCAGCATTGATATGATGCCATGTGACAAAAAGTGTTCAAATTCTTTTTAACTATGTCATTACTTTATGTATTTATAAAGGGCTATATTATGGGGTGCTATTTTTCAGCTCACTCAGATGCATTTTCAGAAATAGCAAAAAAAAAAAACAGTTGTTTAAGTTCACACTTGAAGGGTGGCCAAAGACAAAAAATATAATTTTCATATATGTCCGCTTTAAATAGGTAACTCACCCATCCTGAAATCAATGTAACCTTCTCCTCCACTCATCACCAGCATAGACTGGGTTCCATCCTGAGATGGAGCATCTGATGTCTTGTCATCTCCACCGCTGGATGTAGATGGGAGGGCATGACCTGAAACAACAACAAACAACAACTTACTCTAAACTGATGGGACTCCCTTTCTTACTATCATCAATTTCAGCATCTCCTTCCCACAGGAGACCCACATCCTTTTCTAATTATCTTGTTAATGAATAACTAGTTGCAATAATTATAGCCTTCTAGCTGTGGTACCTCTTCTACCTTCCATTTCGTGTTCACCAAAGACTCAGGCAATGATCACATGATTAGGTCTCCACTGAGATCAAATCTGTTCCCTGTGGATTTGATTCTATTCCCTAACTTGCAAATCCAAATGATTTTTTATGATAATATGGATGGATGTCCATGTTTATGGATCCTTGTGTATGGAATCAAGAGCTTTTGATTTACCTGGGACGGCGGTGAAGAACTTAACGGCATCGCGGTGCCCATGGAAACAGAGCTGGGCGTGGGCCATGGAGCAGTATGGAACAAATGTCCCTGCTGCTACTTTGTCACTGCTGTCATCACCGTAGACTCGAATCACACTCCCTGGGTGGTTGCCTGACCCCTTGGCTAACTTGTTAGCTGCTAAAATAAACACAAGGTTAACAGTTGATAGTCTTTTACTATGATTAAAAAAAATAATAATCAGATCTTCTGTTTTAAATTAATATTTGAAAAAAAAACAACTGGAGTGGATCCTGCATTCCTCAGTATTTAACCATCTCGTATGAATCCATCTACGTAACCATCTATCTAGCATTTATCTATCTAATAAGTTGGTTTTGATTAGACTTTACACGATCTGATCACCTTGATCGTGATTGGACGATATTTGGCATTTTATGCAAATAACTGTAATCAGTCAATGATGATATTGATCGGATCTTTGAACTAAAACATTACAGCAAAAAATAAAAAATAAAACTCATTCACTCTGAAGTTGTTCTGTGCTGCCATAGTGTATGTGTGAGCCCGAAAAGCTTGTGGAAAGCCTTTGCACTGGAAGGCGGAAGTTCCGTCTCCGCGCCCTCAACCATCCAATCACAAAGTAAAAGCTTTTTTTTTTTCTGGTAAAAAGCCTGAAAATCATTTTATTTACATTAAATAAAATAACTAACTGCAGTATGTGTTATTTATTCAATTTCAACATCTCTTTATTTCAAAATAGCTTTCATCACTCAGCGTAAGTAATATTAACTTCCAGCCACACACACATTCAGCCAATCACAGATGCAACTAGCAGGCAAGTGTGTTTGGACAAACACGGAAATACAGACGTGCTAACTTTTGCTAAACAAGGATAAGAGAAAATGACGGTTATATTAAACATTGAGACGAGCTATGTTAGAAAATCAACACAGTTTGCATAGATAGTGGGGGAATCTCTGCCACAGCCAATAGGTTTTCACACGGTGCCCTAAGCAGATATAAAAAGTGGACAAACACAGCCAGCTTTAGCGGCACAAACAGAATGTGAAGCCTAGTAGCCGGTAAGTAATTGAATTGGCTTGTTTACAGCTGTTGAGCCAAGATAGCAATAGCACCTAGCATTAGGTTTTAGCAAAACCTTCAGTGTAATATTTTCTTATAATATAACTTTTGGAGTTTATTTTTATTTTTCCCGATACATTCTAATGGCTGCCAATTATATGTGGCAGGGGTTACACTGTAGAGTAAATATACAAGCTGTTTAACTACACATAGTTCTCCATCTTCTGATTGAATTGGACAATGAGTACCGTTTTTTTCCAAACTCGCTGATTGACCCCAAAAATCCTGACCGCGTAAAGCCATTTCTTTATCAAACAGGAAATAAACAAGCTATTTGAATAGACATGTTGCTCCATTTTATGATTCGATCGGTAATCGGTTATCTTTTTTTTCTAAAGTCGCTGATCAGCGATCCCCAAAAATCCCGATGATGTAAAGCCTTGTTTTGATATAACGTCATGAAATCAATGAGTGCTTTTGGGGACACCTTGTACATCATTTTACATTCAATACTCACTCTCTGCTAGAGGGATGGAAATGATGACTCCATTTCCAGTCCCAATCCACAGACGATTACATGACACCATGAGAGCCGTGATGCGCACAAATGAGAAGCCCAGTTTCCCCGTACCTGAAAAAGTGTGCAAATCATTGTCCTAGATTGCAACCCTCACTTTCCCTTGAAATCTTAACCTGTGTGCAACGGTGGATACATATTTCATTTCAGATAATGAACCAACCCAACATCTTGCTGACATAAGGCTCAATGTCCACATCCTGAAGGTGCTGGAAAGTGTGGGCGTGGAAGAGCCTGAGGGTGGAGTCCAGCCTGATGGACACCCAGATGCCGTCACCGTCCCATGCCAACTGACGCACCTGGCTCTCCTTACGGGGGTGTGCATCGAATGACTTCTGCAGGGTCACATCAACACAAATGTATCAATTTCAAATTTCAAATGTATTATTATAGCACCAAACGGCACAATAATCGATTGATTCTACCTTTGGCCACAATGTCACACAGGATTCTAGTTAAGGTAAGCAATTTTAAACTATAAAGAAAAACTTTTCCGCAGTTAGAAGCGCAAGTTTACAATCCCACCAGAACCTCAACATCACTGCCGTCAACAAGATTATGGAACAGGGATTTTGGGTGCCAGTCCAAGATCCACTACTCTTGGTCTCTTTTTGTGTAAAATAACAAATTGTTGACTAATCAAAAGTGTTGAAAATAGCTTGCACTCTTTGACATTGCAATGTTAATGGTTGAACAAACATGCCGTTTTGTTGGGTCTCCTGAAAAGTTGATTTTGGCAGTACAAGAATTCCGCCCAATTCTTCTTCATTTTTTTTGACTGTGTGTGTTAAACTCCGAAATGACTTACAGTCCAAAAAATTCAGTAATCAGTGTGCTCTCTTAAAATAAATAGCAACATGAACCAAAGGGCTGTTGTGTAAATTGCATTTCTTTTTGTCAAAATTCGTGTTTCAATTCTACTAAAAGAAGAGTCATGCAAGCAATGTGGAAGTATAAATAAATGATTTTCCCTCACAAAGTTTGAAGTCATTCAATAACAAGAAATGGAACTTCAATGTTACTTTACCTCAATCTTCATAGCTTTAGGCTGCACCACGTAGATCTTATTTCTGAAACCACACCACACCTTGTCATGTACTGCAGTCATGCAGCGAATGGAGTGGTGAGGTTTTCCCAAGTCGAGCAGGTGGTAGTTAGTCAGATCCCACTGTCCATCTGGAACAAAATAATGGAAGAAAACACAAATTTACTTTACCTTGATTTTAGTAACGATAGACCAATATGGTTTTCTCAATACCAATATCGAGATTATTGGTAGTCAAGGAGGCCGATACCTGCATAACTTTCATGCGGATATTCATTTGCAGTAAATGAAAAAAATATTATCATCTAAATTTTTTAAAATAACTTTGTTGAAATGCCATTAAGCATGTTGGTAAAACAACTTTCAGTTTTTTTTAGCACTTTGAAGGTTTTTCCTTTTAATTTTAAACATTATAAGGAATAGACAGCTTTGTTTTTTATTATTGTTTTATAAAATTATAACAAAAATTGCAGGGAGCTTCCAGGGTCATCACCTTCTGTTAAGCTAAACTAAGTAAATAGCTCCATAAAGTTTTCTACTGTAAATAAAGTTTTCCAAAATGTAATCATAATTTCTTAATTTGATTACAGTAATTTCTGGACTATAAGCCGCTACTTTTTTCCACTTGCATTCAACCCTGCGGCTAATACAAAGGTGCGGCTTATCCATCGGATCACAAGGGGGCGCACTATAAAGGAAGCACAAGCGCGTCAGGCAGAGCAAAACAAACCAAGTGAATCCAAATACAGTAGGAGAGACAAGAGAACAAGAGCGAGACAATTTGACATTTTTCTGTCATTATGGAAAAGAAAGTAGCGGGAACCCGGTGGTTTACAGTCGGGTGCAGTTTATATGTGTAACAAACTCGAGTATTCCCCAAATTTAGTCTGGTGCGCCTCATAGTCTAGAAATTGCTGTATATATATTTTTTATAACTTATAAAAAATAAAAAGTGTAAGGAGTTCCTAGCGTCAGCATCATCTTAATCAATAAATACATAAATGAAAAATTACCTGCATCTCACTGAGCGGGTTTTCCTCAGGTTTCATATAACGTTTCAAAAGATCTTTGCAGACAGTGAAAAATTGTCTGAACATGTTCAAAATTTATTTTCCACAAGTAAAAACGGTCTGTGAACATCTTACAAATCCTGATAAAAACTCAAAATTCGCGACGTTCGCAAGCATTCACAACTCAGTGAAAGACCGGCTATATCGGCCTTCAGATACGTAAAAGGCCGATATTTCTCATTTGTACAAATATCGGCACCGATACCGATTATCGCTCTATCCCTAGATTTTAGCGATGGAATTCATGTCCACACTCACCAGCTCCACGGTGAAAGATGGCTAACGTGCCATCAGACAAGCCGACCAGGACACGCCCTTTCACATGTCTATGGCAGAAAAACATATCAAAAGTCAGGTTGGCAGACTTTTCAGTAGCAAAGCAGCAGCTATTTCAATTAACTTACACTATGCCAAGTACAGAGTCTTTCAGCTTTATAGAATGGAGACACTTCTTCCACTGTGCCACAGATGAGTGGACATACACACTGGGGAAATGTAATGATCACCGATTTGAATTTCTGCTCACAAAACAAAATATCAAGTGAACACAATTGATTCTCACCATCCGTTCTGTGCTCCGAGCCACATAGTGGGCAGGACGCTGCTCATCTTCTGAGCCTCTTCTCTCAACAGATCCTGCTCCTCAGCAGTGGAGTTTGAACTCATGCCATCATCTCTACTGACCAGGAAAATCACAATCATAGACTGTCAAAATAACACTTTTACTCCGCTTTTCAATCCGAAATTCAGCACAGCAGGATACTCGACAATTGAACTAAGTTGTAGAAAGGCTGTGATCTGCCCCTTAAGTCCATTATGCAATCAAAAGATGTGTCTAAAAAAAATCTAATATACTGTACACTACAGTGACATGGCTATGAGAATTAATTATATAAAACTTACACTTAACTCAAAATTGAGAATCAAATAATGGATTACAAAGTGGACAACATTCATTTTGACAGTTCACAAACAAATTGTGCTTTATTTTTAAATATGTGGCTTTACTATGTACGTACAGTACATGCAAGGCAGCATGTTTGTATAGTATCACGAGAGAGCCAAACAATAGAACAAACAGAAGTACTAACAGAGAAATACTGGCAGACATTCACTAAATTCTGTCAAATCGGGGCAGCAGATTAATTTTTTGCCAGACTAATCTGTTTCCATCACATTTTGTGGGCGATTGATCATTTTGCAGTGCAATGCTGATGGTGCCAGATGATGACTAGTGTCACATTTATCGCATACCTGTATTGACCCCTCTAATCTAAATGTTGAAATCAACCATCAGATGACAGTGATGAGAAGACCTTCACATTGGTTCTAGGTCAATGTTTATTGACGTACATTTCAGATTATTCACCAGATTGCTTTTACCTTTGAGAGCAGTTGTCAGAAGTCTCTGCTGCCTGCTGCAGCCCCAAAGGATCAGTGAAGATATGTTCACTGCACACTTCTCTCTGGCTAGCAGACCCTCCACTCTCCTCAGTGGCCTCTACAACAGTCACACAGTTAAATAAAGGGGAGTGGGCTATGAAAAAGCTTAAATCGCTTACCCATCCCTCCATTTTCTTTGCCTTCACTGTCTGCTGTCTGAGGGACAGCTGTTGCTCCCTCAGCTGTACAGCCTACGACAGTAATGCCTCCAAGCACACTATCACTGCCTGCTGTGCTGCTACTGCTGTCGGACAGGAAGGCCTTTTCGACTGGTGCACACTGTGAACTCAAGGTTAGTTCCTCACCTGCTGGATAGTCTGTCTCTCTTGCACCTGGACAAAAATGTTGCAGTTGTGGACCAATGGGGGACAATAAAAATTGGGGGACTCATTTGAATGCACGGCACAGTAGTGTCAACGATCACAAAAACACTCTTTTATATGAACTTCATTTTTCACCCATTAGAAGAGGAGTGGGCATTGTATGGGCGACAGGCCACATACAGCACACCCTGTTTTTTAATACTACCGACTGAGCTCATTATCAGAAGTTCTGTCAAATTTGTTATATTCAATTACAGTATCAGTAGCTATGAGCCAGGTCACAGGCTCAGGTCCTCAGGTGAGGGCCTTTTGATTTTTCCAGGCTTAAAAAACTAAGCATTCTCTGTCTGAGCATCTCGACCAGAAGGCCAACAAATTTGAGGCTGCAGGCTGGCTCGTACAAAATGGCTAAATGAATGCTTTATGTACATGTCTTCTTAAAGATGCTATAGATTGCTATAGATGTTTGTCTTCATTTAAAAAAATAAATAAAGGTTAACATTATTAATTTTTTTATTTAGACATGTACCTCATTAAATAACTGACAAATTGATTTATTGTAATTTAAGTAAACAATTTTGCCCATCCCGCCAAAAAATTCCAGCTAAACTAAGCATATTGAAGCCACACTACAGGAAAATGGATTATTGCTATAACAATATATTTTTCACGTAATAACATCAATGTAATTTTACGATATGAAGCCTCCGTGTCCTCCAATTAAACAATGAGGACCGTAAAGAGGATCACATCTGTATTTTCCTTCTTAGAGAGTGTACATGTACTGATAACAGTCTCATCCACGATGCTCCATAACTGTACAATTTTACCATATCTCAAAGCATTAAGTACAGTGGAAATTAATTTATTCCAGTAAATAACTTGAAATAACATGATAATTTCATATTATAATAGCAAAACGTTTTGAAATAATGTGACATTTTTTTCTTGTTATTAAGAGAACTTATAACAAGCCTATCACATCGTTAAAATGATATTGAGACTTTTTTTTCAGCAGCAAAAATTTGCTTTTCATACTTCCTTTAACTTTACAAAAACACATCACTTTCGAGTTGTATAAAGTACTTAGCAACCAACCTGGTACACTGGTGATACAAAGTATGTGTGCATTGCACACAAAGAAACTGTCCAGGATGATTCCGGGCTGGTTAGCATCAATGACAGCAGCTTTAGTAGTCGACTGGGTGCTGGTACAAATCCAGACCAGTGATGAAAACTCATCCTGTTGCCGGAGTTCTTTTTGCTGTTCCTTTTGATGAAAAGCAAAAGAGATTACCATGTTTCAGTTTAAATATTGTTATTTTCTGGGTTTTAACAAAATACAATACAATTGACAACCAATGACTAGGTGATTCTGACCTTAAGTTCTTGATCTAGTTTTTCCAGGCTGCTCTGAGATCCAGTTTTCTTTTTGGGGCTCTCTGGTCCTGACACATTGCTGTAAAACACACTGGCTCCTACGATGGAACCCCCGTCTCTGGTTTTACCTCCAGATAAGTGCACGCCAGCAGCACACCACAACTGAAGCACAGGCACACAAGTTGGCACAAAGACAAGTACCATTAGTCTTCTGAGAAGTGACCTGCTGAAGAGACTGTTGTATAATTTATATATTTACTAGACTGCAGAACTGTCAGCGATATAAATTTAACACTATGTTTATCATTGTTGTGGAGGAGTAGAGTAGAATTAGAAATACCTCCAAGTATGATAGGCTATTGAAATTGCCCTATTATATTGTAACTGCATAAAAAGGTAAAGATGCAACTTTTGTATTAAATCTTATTATATTGTACAGACAAACCAATAATGAAGCTGTTGAGCCCAACTACATGCAGTAACAAAAAGACATGAACATACCTTCACTGAGGCATCTTTTTCATCCACAGGTCTAAGGAAGACCGGAACAGGTAGGTCCATCTTCTCCTGACCGCCATTGTTCTGTGAGAAGAAAATTACATTTCAAAATGCTACCAAAGCGTTAGTGCCATTGATGGCTATAAATGTCTAAGATCTTTATATTCAAAAATGATAAATGACAAATGTCGTCATAGAAAATACAGACTGACGATAAATTGTGGATGCTAAATATTTCAAGAATTCTTAGCTAAAAGGAAGAGTAAGAGATTTCATGAAGAAATAAACAGATTTCAAATCAAAGTTCAGAATCTCCCATGACATGAATGAAAGGTTGAAGCAACATTGCGACTTACTTTGTGCTTCTTGGGCAGGCTCCAGCCATAAGCTTGGACTCTGCCCTCCTCCTCTTTCTGGACATGGGCTTTAACCTGCTGATACTGTGCCCGCTTCTGTTCTCGCCTGGACATCATGCTATCCACTGCCAATCTGTGGTATATATCATCCGCTCTCTTACAAATGTGTCTTATAATAAATGAAGATTAAAACGACTGGGTTGACTTGTGTTTTTGTTAACCTCGTCTTTTTCATAAATCTCACAACTGGCTAAACTGTTTTAAAATAATAATACAAATAATAATCAATCGCTCCTGACAGACTTACTCCTCATTGAGAAAATCAAAGGCTTTGCTCTTGTCGCTGGGCAGCTGCTGCAAGGCGCTGCTCCTCTTCTTGACTGACGGTTGAATCTGCGAGGTGGGTGCATTGTACTTCACGTTGACTGGGGCTTCGGCAGCAGGCTTCTTCGATCCGCCGCCCGACGAACTGAACAAACGGCTGAAACTGGAGTTGTAAGGGAAGGGAAGGGAAGGGTCGGGACGGGACGGGAAGGAAAGGGGAGAGCACACAGACAAACATATAGAGGGTGGACACAAGCAGTGGCTCCAGCAGAGGGAGGGTTTGAGCATTTAAAGGACAATGACAAATTGTTTGCATGCCAGCCTCCATCAAGGAAACAATTACACGGTTGGATATACATTAATATGTCAAAATACTGGTTTGCACTGTATGCTTAAACAAGCAAAAAAAAATGTGTGCAGCAATATAAAAGGGGGGCATGGGGTGCAGGGTTAGTATTATGCATTGATTTGGACATTAGTGAAAGCAGGCAACACTGAACCAAAACACACTCCCCTCACCCTAAATTGTTAGCGCCATCACTGTCTCACTTGTCTGACTTAAATATAGCATTATAAGAGTTGGTTATAACATTAACTGCCACTAGAAAGCCATGACAGGTTAACTGTGTCTGTACATAGGCCATACCCACTCACACCTTGACCTGAGCACATCATATCCTGCTACTACAAGCAAGAGCTGACATGCACTCATCTAACATGCAGCCAAACAGAAGGTTAGATTGCATTTGCAAACTCATACAGGACAAGACATCCTATTGTCTTAAACGACTCAAGCAAAGATTTAGATTAAATAGCAGTTTGTGCTGTTATGTTAGTGCTCTCAAAGCTCAAATGTAGAACCTTAATGTCTGTCATCTTAAAATCAGACATTATGACAGCTACCCTCCCAACATACCGCCTGCACACAGACACACAACATCAGGCAGATTATAGAGGAATACACAACAGGAAGGAGAAATAATGAGATCATCATAAATCAGTCCCCTTCTTTGGGTTCCTCTGCCCCTTAGCCTCTAGTCTGTTCTAAAATATGCATTAACTCCACAACAAACCAAACTCATGCCTGCAATAACCCAACAAAGAAGAGCCTGCAAATAGACTTCATTTATTCACTCATATATTATGATTATATTGCCATGACAGTTCTTTTGACCAGTTTTAACCAAGACCTAAAGAACCATTACACAAGAAAAATGCCTTTAGATGAATTCACTGCTCCAAGAAAGGCTTCTCCTCTGTTGAGATTTTTTATATAAAAATGAACACATCCGAAAAAACACAATTTGCACTTATCCAAGTCACAGATTTACCTACATCCTGGAGAAACCCCCATACAACGTGTAATACAAAGGGAAAGTGACACAAAGAACATCAACAAAAGACAAAGAAACCACAATGACTGGTATTCGAGCAAACACAAACAGGAGGAACTCACAACTGCCAGAGGCTGGATTTCTTCTTCTCTGCAAGTACGGGGTTTTCCTTTGATGCCCTGAGAGTAAAAAACAAACCAATCAGTTCACTGTCTAAGTGTGTTCCTGATTTACAGTATTACTATATTCATGCATTGGAGATCTAAACAGAAAATAAAAATATAATGTTAAATAGATACAGTGAGTTGGTTAGTGGGTTACACCTGAATGTTTTGAATCTTTAGTGCTAATAATAAAAACTAACTAAATAATAAATAATAAAAACTAAAACAACTAATAACTAACAAATAACTAAAACAAATGACTAAATACAGTACAACTATTTGGGGTATAAAACTTTCATCATAATCATGATTTTGATTCGTAGAGGCAAACAAATTCAGTTTGAAAATCTGATTTACAGTAATTTCTGGATTTTTTTCACTTGCATTCGACCCTGCGGCTAATACAAAGGTGTGTCTTATCCATCAGATCACAAGGGGGCACACTATAAAGGAAGCGCAAGAGCGTCAGCAGAGCAAAACAAACCAAGTGAACCCAAATACAGTAAGAGAGACAGAACAAGCGCGAGACAATTTGCGCCCTAATAATGGAAAAGAAAGTAGTGGGAACCCGGTGCGGTAACATTAAAACACCTATGGCTTACAATCAGGTTTGGGTTATATGTGTAACAAACTCGAGTATTCCCCAAATTTAGCTAACACGGCTTAAAGTAAGGTGCGCCTTATAGGCCAGAAATTACTGTATATTTATTAATAAGATAATGCTGATATTACAGTAGTGATTTACCGGATCATCTCTGTCCATCGGACAGCCGCTTGCAGCTCCATCAGCCTCTCCTTATACTGGTTCCTCTCCATCAAGACTCTGGCCATTTCCACCCTGGTGAAACGTTTCCTCTGTGCTGTGGGCACATCACTCTGTACAACCAACATCAAGGTTTGTGTGTCAAATATGGAAACACATAGTAAACAAGTCCATTCCATCTAACTCATTTGTGGCACCTCCTCTCAGTCCCACAAATGCAGACGGATATAATCAAGAACTCACATCATCCTCATTCTCAGTCTTAGACTTGTGTTTGCTGTTCCCAAGTTCAGCTCGAACCCTAAAGAGAAGCAAACATTTTGAACACAAATTGTGCATTTTCAACCAAGATCAAAATCAAAAATTGTAAAACGACAAACTTTTTCAGTTCGTCTTCCAAATCTTTGTTCTTCTCCTCTAGTCGGATCTTGGCCTGAGTGACAGCGTCAAGCTCTCCTTGTAGGACCTCCTTCTCACAGGCCAGCTCATCCATTCGAGCAATCAGGTCATTCTTTACCACATTTAGGGCATTTCTGAAAACAAACGTGGATTCTCTTTCAAAACTCTTGGTCGATATTGTACAGTGGGTGCCCATGGGTACTAGGACACCCCCAAGGACTACATGAGATCATTGGAAAGTCAACACTTGCAGAGATTTATAGAAATAAAGTGATGCATATTAATAGTAATCAGTTTCATATCTTGTTAAATCACTGTTGAGAAATACTGTGAGAAATCAAACATGATAAGTGTCTTTACATATGAATGTCAGTTATTATTATAAATAACATCAAATTAAAAAGTAAATCGACCTAATTTATTTCAAAAGTGTGCTTGAAACTGGTAGCATCAATCAGTACCCAATAAATACCTCTCAGCTCGGCTCCAAAAAGGTTGATGACCCATGCTGTACAGTAATCTTTAAAGTTTGTCCACCTAGATGCGTGTGACCTATTCCCAAATGCCTAGCAGTAAAAGTCCATCCATCCATTTTCTTAAACGCTTAGTCCTCAGAAGGGTCTCGGGGGGGGGGGGGGGGGGGGTGCTGGAGCATATCCCAGCTGGCTTCAGGCAGTAGGCAGGGTATGCCCTGAACTGGTTGCCAACCAATCCAGGACACAGAGAGATAAACAACCATCCACACTCACAATCACATCTAGGGACGATTTAGAGTGTTCAGTTAACCTGCCATGCATGTCCTTGGAATGTGGGAGGAAACCGAAGTACCCGGAGAAAACCCACGCAAGCACAGGGAGAACATGCAAACTCCACCCAGGAAGGGCGAAGCCCGGACTCGATCTCACGTGCTCTGCACTGGGAGGCGGACGTGCTAACCACCGTGCCGCCTGCAGTAAAAGTCAATAGAGAAAACATAAATCATACCACAAACTATTAAACATATATCATGTACTAACTTTGTCTCCAGAAGTTGTGCATTCTCCTGTATAAGATGTTCGACCTCCCGACCCATACCTAGAAATAACAGTGAAATATATGGTATTTAGTTTATCAAAATCATTATAACATATCAGAACAAAAGCTTCCGACATCGATACTAGACTCTTTCTTACCTAAAAAGCTGTAGTCTGAGATTCATGCATTGATTGTTGCGAATTAGAATTAGAAGGGTTAGCGGTTCAGAGAATTAATTAATTTATCAGATTATCGGTATGATTGTAAACTGATCCGGTAATTTCTAGTCTAATAAAAACACAATTCACCACTGCAATCACAAAAACACAACTATCAAGAAAATCTAAAGGTGAAAAGATAATTTAAAAAAAAAATCAAACATTGATGATTATGAGCTTTTCTTTTATACACACCAGAAAACTCATCTGTCAGGTTGATAAAGCCCGGCAGCCAGCAAAAGACAATTTATGAAAACTATTGGAGAAGATAACAATAGTAGCCAAATATAATAACTGAGGAAGGTTCATTACCTAAAAGGTCTGCTCCTTCATCAACATCTCCTATGTAGTCATTTCCTGCAGAGGACAGTTCCTCGAACAGAGAGTCTGTGTTCCGGCCGAATGCTAGATTCTCTAAGCCACTTTTAATGGGTGTGCTGGAGAGAGTTAAAAAAAAAAAAACAACAACAATATGGTGAGCAAGTTGTCCTATTACCTACCATTTAGTTAACATCTGCCTCAATATACAGTATCTTCATTTTAATTTAACTGCCCAGTACCACAGTCCTGGTTTGTCCTGGAAACTGAAGTTACTGAGGTCCTTCTGACACTGTAAGAATATTTGTGTGAAATTTGGTTGGTTGGTTTGGTTGGTTTATGGTTTTATTGAACATATAAACATATAGAAAACACAAAACACATTACAAGTCTAAAATATAAGTTGAAGTAAAAAAGAAAAACAAGAATAGGAAGAAAGAAAATAGTTTATATGTTCAAAGGGGGCAGGAGGAAGTTAAAAATGTATCTAGTCCTACCCTTTATTTGTTTTATGTTGATACAATGATAAGGTTAATGTATTTGGAGTAATTCATGCACATGCTTTGGTAAATGACCATATTTCCATACACTTAAGAAAATATCACACATTGCTACTTTTTTTTTGTAATGAATAAAATCATGGCCAAGAGTTTTGACCATGACTTAAAGGATCTTTGTGCAGTTTGTCACTTTTTTACTCGTGACTGCCACCTCTGGCCCAAAGCATAACTGCAGCATCTGTGCCAGGCTCGTTCATGGTGCGCGTGCGAGTACGTGCACGATCTTAAAGCGACAGCCACAGTTGACAAAGGAAGACATGACTTCAAATAAGGTAAGAAAAACTCCGCCCCTCCCCTCCCCAAAGAACTGTGGAGTGAGCAGGTTCGCACATTATACTACAAAGGGAAGATAAAAACTGATAGGTGCAGTCAGAGTAAAACAGTCAGGGCTCTTCGTACTCTGGGCATTGGTGGAGCAGGCATGATGTGGAAAAAAGCTTTAACATTACCTTTTTAAACGGCACAATGCACCTTTAAATTGTGTGTTTCACTAACGTTGCTTCAGCATCTTCAAACAATAATTATGCTTCAATATATTGTATATATGGGTTGTGAAAACAAGACAGTTTTGGAAAATAAATCAAATTAGGGAACAAAATCCCTAATTACATTAATTTGTCAAAGCTTTTTTCTTACAAACATTTTTTTTAGAATTTAGACACATTTATTCAACTATACAGTATACTGTATATAAATGTATATTGTAAATTACAAACTGTTCTCAATTGACTCACCCAGTTAAAGATTTTGTTTTAATTAGTCATGCAGCTGTCCTGTACCTTGTTCCTTGGCAGCCATCAAGGTCCATGTCCAACTCAGGAGTGGACTCTATAATCGCCAATACCTCAGACTTTTCCAGGGTGTTTTTGCCATCTAATATGAGCAGCACAGAAACATAATGGCTCAGTAAGTGTTTGTAAAACATTTTTTGTGTGGGAGTCTTGTTAGTTGCAGTGCTGACCGTTGCCTTCAAGAGGCAGAGTTGTAGATTCCTGATTCTCCTGTCCGAGTTGAACAGCTGAAATGTTCTTATTGTTGTTTGGTTTACCAATGTTGCAGTCCAGATTCTTGTTAAGGCCACGATGTTCCTGAGGAGTAGCTACAGATTCCATTGCAACAGCAGAGCCAGAAGCACTCACTAGGCTACATGAAGGACTTGTATCGATACACGCCGCGCCATGAGGGGATGTTGGCGCTGAAGTTTGACAGTTACCACTTTTCGTGGATGAGGTGCCATTTGTCGTCGTGCTGCTCATCTGAGATACAGGAGCGCTGGTTTTGGATGTCCCTTCTTGTGATGATGAGGGAACATATTTGGAGATACCTCCCTGCTTGGCTGGAGTGCTGGATTTCGATCCTTCGTGGCTTGTGTTGGCCAGTTCATCCTAAAGTGGGAGTGGAAAAAGTACAAAGAATTTCATTTGTGCAACAATGCTGATGTTTGGGATATGCATGAATCGATTACAGTGGGTCTTCGATTTCCGATGGTGTTCCGTTCTTACAGTGGCAATCTATCCAAATTCAACCTATACTCAGTAGCCTACGCAGTAACTCGGTAGTAAAACTCATTAACTCAATAGCAAACTCATAATTAACACAAACAATAAGAAAAAAAAACAAGCAAATGAAAAACACAAGTTAGGCAATTAATGAACATGCCTTCTTGTGCCAACATACTGTATTAAAATTACTTTATTGCATGTTTCGATAACCTTGACATTTTATACGTCACAAGTCACACATGGCAGAAAAACCGTCCACGCAATATGACACAAAGTTTATTAAAGTACTGTCAACCATATTACAGTTAGTTGCAGAACTAATGTTTATACTTGTTCCTTCATTCCAAGTATTGTGAGTTAGTTTGAGTAAATCACACACGGTTGCAATTTTCATTGTTTTCCACTGCACACGCACACACTTTGCCTGTAAACAAATCTACCTGATCAGACTTCTGATTCGGTAATTTGAACTTTCCACTTTGGAGATCAAACTGAAGAATGACAAACGGCAAATTAATTTAAGTTCACATACAGCAATAAACACTAGTCTAATAGAGTTTATTGGTTCCAGTGAGGTCTGGTCCTTCATATCTTATCTTTTGGTAGATAATTGGAAAAATACGCTGTACATAAAAATACGTTTCTAAGTGATCACATGGCAGTATTATCAATGGTTCCAACTAGCATACAGACTTGGTCAGAAATTACCATATTTTCAACACCAACAAAGTTTCCATAGCTCTTTGCAATCCTTTGATGCATGTTCCAACCCTATTTTGTTTTGCTCCTTGAACATCAGCAACTTCAGTGATATAAACAGCAACTTTGCTGGTGCAAAGCAAAATGAATAATGAGATAAACTGGGGCAACAAAATATGCGGCATTTTAGAGTTCACACGAACAATCAAATGGACAAAAAGGACTTTGATTTCTGATGTGTATTTTCGTAAGAGTTTTACATGTTTGCAAACTAAATCGGCCTGTACAAAACTATGTCTTAACAATAGTGATGATATTCTTATCTTTTCTTTTTCCAGGCCCGATGCTGATACCAATTATTAGAAGTCAGGGAGGCTGGTGACCGATATTTGGAGGTGATATTCCTTTTCAGTTAAAGGGAAAATATTGGCATCAAAATTAAAATAAATAAATAAATAAATATATATCATAATAACTGTGCAAATTTGTTGCAATATCTTTAGGCATAAATTCATTGAACTTTTCAAATTTGCAAAATTTTGACGTTTTTTTATTTTATTTTAAATCTCACTTGGACTTTCAAAAATATGTCTATTGTCTAAAAGTTCAGGGAGCTTCCAGGGTCAAAAGCATGTCTTAAAAAGTTCAATGAATACTTAAACAAGTAAATAGCCCCCTATAGTTTTCTACAGTAAAAGTAAAGCAGAAGTAAAAAATGTAGTTTCCCAAAATTTCACAATGACAGAAACCTTATCTTTGTTTTAATTTCAAACAAAACCAAAAGGAGTAGAGTCAGCAGCATCTCTTATAAAGTTTCCTAAAATAAAAAAAATAAAAATGTTACCCTGAAATTAACACAGTTTTAAAAGGATCTCTTGTAGTTAATCAATTTTGTTTTGTTTTGTTTTTAAAGGCTGGTGCCAATATTTGTCAAATATCGGCGCAGAAAATCATCCTGCCCGATAATTGGACACTTTACATTACATTAATAAAGGCCATTGTATTAGTGGTGTATAATTACAGCGCATAATACAATGAGTTGACTTTTAGATGATGTCATGTTACTGCAGACTAAAGGAGGTAAATATGACAAACCATTCTGATTACGATGCAGTACACTGCCAACTACAACCACAGTAACAATGTTTATTTTAAAGCTCTCTGGGTGTGTGTCACTGTCAATCCAAACTGAGCATTTTTATCATTGTAAAGACCCCATTTTAATACAGCGTTGCTGTAATTAGATGTGGTGGTCATAATGTTAGTCATTAATATTGATGATGTAGTCTTGCCTGCAGTGTGGTTTCTAACAGCAACAATGTGAGGTCTCTCTGTCCTTCCCTCTCTCCCTGAATGGCACCGTTTCCCCCACTTACTGGGCTCCAGGCCACCCAGTTACAACACTAGCTGTTCAAAATTCTAGTCACCCAGAAATGTACAGACTTGTTTTTAGAACTCACATTTAATTACATATTACACTCTCTGAACCAAGGAATAATGTCACCTTCCGTGGGAAGAACTTAAAGCTCACGTTTGAATTGAACAAAATTTGTATTCATCACTTACGAAGTGAATGTTACATACCTTGAGACTGGTGTTAGATCTTGGAGGGCTGAGGTTATTGAATCTCCAAGGTTCAGCCTGGACATCCACAGGGTCCCTGTGGAGGTCAGTGCTCATGCCATCAATGCCTGGGACCTGAAAAATGCCCATGGAGATGGGACGATCCTTTCTAGATACACAATGGCAAGAGGGAAAAACAGAACACAAATTCAGATGAGGGCGAGAAAACAAGTAGAGAAGTTACAGTTGCAGGTTGTTTGGAACCACAAGGATAAAACAAAGTGTTCCTACAAAACACAGGTTGCAGTACATTGAATCAGAAGGTGGACAATACATTGATCAATTGTGAGTGATACAATATTTGAAGGTATTTAATAGGTCTGTGCATGAATTGATGGTGACTCGAATTGTGGAGCGAATTGACTGTTGAAAACAAGCACCGAATCAGAATATTCCCATTTGAGTCAAAACCCATCACACTACACTGTCATCAGAGAGGACTGTTTTGATGGCTTGTTTGTATGCGGGAAAGCTTTGCATGTGGTCCTTCCGAAGTGTAATATGTGGTTGGCCTTACGCTATGCTATCAACAAACAAATGGGAGCTTGAAAACTTGGAAGCCGGACCTGAGAGACTAACTAACTTAGCGCTAGCTAGGATGGGGCTAGCAATGTAGATGGATTTAAAAATGGGACCAAAGAAGAAACATTATTTGTTCTTGTCAGGGAGGTTAAAAGTATGCCATTTTAAACTAAAAGGTTAACTTTTCCCTGTGCTGATACTAAAAAGGCTAACCTGTCTGTGTGTTGATAGTGATACGCTGCGTCAACGGGCCGATGTAGGCTACACTTGAATGAGATAAGTGAATATGGATGTGTAAATATATGATCAAGATAAAGCGCGACATAAACGCACTTCATTTATCATCCATCCATTTTCTTAACCGCTTTTCCTCACAAGGGTCGCAGGAGGCGCTGGAGCCTATCCCAGCTGGCTTCGGGCAGTAGGCGGGGTACACCCTGAACTGGTTGCCAGCCAATCACAGGGCACACAGAGACAAACAACCACTCACAATCACACCTATGGACAATTTGAAGTGTTCAATTAACCTGCCATGCATGTCTTTGGAATGTGGGAGGAAACTTTCGATCAAATTGTATTTTTCGTTTGTTGGACGATGATGTGTTTTTCAGGAAAAGGACATTGATTAACCCATTTGGAGTTGATTTGCTGGCTTCTATACCAATTGAGAATGTGGATTTTTGTTGCAAGTTGTAGTATTCAACATTTTGATGATACTAGTAACAAATTTAAAATTACACCACAAAAATATTATCTTGAGGATTAGCATTTTAGCAACCATTACAAATCAGGTGATGGTGGAAAATGTTTGTAACACCCCAGCAACATTGTATGGGCACAGTTCTGGCTTTCCCCTTTGAGTGAATAGGTATAATGGAGACTATACAGGAGAACAATGGTAGCTGTTATAAAGCACTAGTGATCAAAACAGCAGTTGCTTAAGGCCAACCACTATTTTATTTGTATTATTTTACATTTTTCCGTACTTAAGCTATGCCTTAGTTTTGTTTTTTGTTTATAATAAAAGAATGAAGGTAGTCACTAATTTGCATTGGTAAGTCATTGAGCAGAAAATAACATCCTTTAGGTCTTTCAGCAATCTTGCTGAAACTGTTGATAACAATTTGTTTGCAAATCAATTTGTTTGTTGGCTGTTCAAACCATTGATTATTTGAAAACACAAATTTGACTATGTACATAGTTTCACTGACGCTTATTTGGCCTATTTTTGGACTATATGTTAGCTCCTATGGGACAACAACACAGAGCCTGTTTAGCATTTAAACAGGCTATAACTGTTATCATTACAGTAGGTGGCAAGCCGGAAGAGATACAATATACCTCTTAAGCTATAGCACGCAATGTACCTGCTGAGACGCTGTATGGAGGAAAGAGATGGCAGGGCAGGTAAGCCGCCAGTAGCGACAGAGTAGTGAACCAGAAGCAGCACTGATAGAGACACCAGTACAGCAGAGTTGATGACCACTGCTCCACCAACAAAGCCAAATACAAAAAGCAGCATACGTCCGGGGCTCATGGCCCCGCGTCTCAATGTTGCCAAAATGTTTGGGGGAGTCAAAGCTGGGAAATGCAGCCACAGAACAGACTTAACCTAAATTGAACCCAGTATAAAACACTGTTAGCTGTTGTATAGCCTGGCTCAGTTGTGAGGTAGACAGTCAATGAGAGCAGGCAGCAGTCACAATAACAGGAATTCAGGAACAGCAACTGAGCAAAACAGAGCAGCAGACAGAGAGGAGAAAAGAAAATCATCCATGGAGAGCAAGGAGAGGCTGGTTAACTCCATCACTGTCTTCCTCTGGTGAATCTGTTCTTGTTGCTCTGTCCTTCTTCCTGTACTCTGTCGATATGTGACACAGCAGGCACTGTGCAGTACAGAATGCGCTGACGTTCTTTCTCTCGCCCTCTCTCTCCACCTCTCTCTCTTTGTCGGATGCTGAGGCAGCCTGCTCCATATGCCTCTTCAGGCTGCAGCTTCCTGGCTGCACTAGCCGGAAGTACCGGTAATCAGTTTTTGGTCTTAGTGTGTGTGAGAGACTTTGGTGGTGGACTTGCATCAAAATTAGGTTGTATGTACACAGGTCAGAAGACAGAGTCACTGAGGGCAATGTTCTTATTTTTTGTCTCTCGTACATATTCAATAGATCATGTCAAAGTGTTTGTAAACAACAAGCACCAGGGTACTCCCGGGTAACAGAAAAGTGATTGACTTCAATCATCGGATTTTGGATACAATGTTTGGTTAGGTTATCTATTAATAATTTGAGTAATTCCATTATTCCAACAAGAGAAAAGTTTATTCATTAGTAGAAAATAGATAGAGTGATGGGGAGTGTCTTTTAGGGCAGATAGTAGTAAGCCAAGGGTAGTGATAACCGATATTGAGAGGCTACATTCATTTTCAGTAAAAGGGAAAATATCAATGTCAAACTTTTCAAAAATACAAACTCTTAACTAATTACATTGTTAAAATGTCTTTAAGCATGTTAGTTGAACATTTTTTCCAATTTGCGATCTTTTTTGTTTTGTTTTTAATCTTCAATAGAAATCTTAGTTTTAAAATTCCAACTAATAGTTCAGAGAAAATGTGAGAGTTCCCAGAGTCGGCAGCATCTCTAATAAAGTGAACTGAAAATTTTAATAAATAGTTCAGTTAAGTTAACACAGTTTTAAATTGATCTCTTTTCAGCCATCCAAATTTAAAAAAAAAAAAAAAAAAAAGCCCAATGCCGATGTTCGTCAATATGCCTGATACATGTATCACCGCTGATAATCAGGCTGGCCAATAATCGGCCTATCCCTTTTAATTAGCCATTTCCTCATGTTAACTACTGTCTAATGTTGAAATCTAAATTACGGTCACCACTGGGTATCATGTCCAATCAGCATACCTCAATCCCTCAAGTAACTTCTTTTCAAATGACATTTCACACCTTCAAACTACAGTGGTAGAAATGAAGGCTCAATCACCATTCAAGCCATTAACAATGCTCTCTTAATGATATTGCTAAGCCGTGATCAATTGGCATAAAAGTTTGCTTACTCGTGGTGCTATCGAAGAGAACCCCATCTGGTGCCACCTGGATGTTTGATGTTATGCTAAAAAGGTCTATTTTTGTCTATGCAAATCTGCATCAAGGGCTAAAAAGACAGATTTAATTTGATTTAATCGAGAGTGAATCAATTTTAATGAATCAAATTGAGTCGACTCTTAATTTGGTACTAATGGCAGTCTGTCCATGGTGTAGCAGCCTACATCTTACTTTTCATAAATGTTACTAAATGTTGTTTAAAACATATGTGTCAATGTTTTTGGGTGAGGAAATTTCCGTAAATGCAATACTGGTGTCTGGCGCAATGTCAGTAAAAATTCTAGAGATAATGTCAGTTGGATAATTACAGTAGGCAACTGGCCCCTTTTAATACTGCACTCGGTCCTAATCTGCTCTCCAAATGAGCAGTCAACCACAAGGTCCATTATTCCATGAAAGCAGATTAATACAGTATATGCAGTGGAACAACTGAGTGACATCCATCACACAGCCATCAACCAACTATCAAACGTCAAAAGTGTCAGTACCTCCTGTTTTATGAGTTGACTCTGCCATGCTTCAAGACATGTAGGATCTTTTTGTTGCTTTCTGTTCGGTTTTTGCAACATTTCTCTTAAAGACGGGTCCAAGTTCGCGTTCTCTCAACTTATTGTTTGCAATGGCGTTCTTCGCGCAAATCCAGCATCGCCATGTGTGGTAAATCAGGTGTAAACTTTGTGGAAGTGTTTGCACTGGGAGCAAATTACAGGTGCAAATGAAGAGCAATATATGGCGCTATCCGCAGACGCAGTGCTTTCTTTGTGGATTTGGCCCTTAATTGTATATGTTTTTTTTCAGGATAGAGAATTTTTGAAAAGCAGAAGCTTGGGGAAGGTTTTTAGGCCGGCAATTTTTTTATTTATTTTTTATTCAAGGCAGGGCAGTGCAGTGCTGTATATTAGCTTTAAATTCTTTAATTTATTTATAGTGAGTGCTATTGGTTATATGATCTTTAGAAAAAAAGGAACCATGCAATCATGTCAATTTAGACAAAAACATATGATTCCCAGCTTTTAATAACAATCTTTAACAGATTGAAATCTCTGAACATTGAACAGACAAAAATAGTGCAAAACGTCAAAGAAAATGCAATAAAATGTTTATTAGAGTTTGTAGCTGCTGCACAGTGTGAAGGAAGGGTGGAGGGGAAGATACACAGGCTGCCAGCTGATGAACTGTGGATGATCGCTTTTTGTGATTGGCAATGACAGGCTTTGATCAACATTGCCGATACTATTCCATGAAAACCGGCTGATCGTGATTGGTTTCCAGGTATAAGAAATGCATGATCTGTGGCTGCCATCTGCTACTCGTGTGAGGAGCATTGCAACAACTATAAAGAAATTACCTCAAGGAGAGGAGTTAGGCCTTACCGCAGTTTAGCAGATGTGCCAGTGCCTGAATCCGAGGGCTCCGCTGTTACTGTATGCTGGTGTTTAGTGCGCTCCAAGTGCTCCATGTAGCTGTGGATCATCTGCAAGGTTAGGTAAGGTAAAATAAATAGGGTTTTCGTCATTAATATGATTTTTTCTCTCTATGTGACACAATTTGAAATGTTACATTTTGTAGACGAGGAAGTTGTCTTTTTTTTTTTTTACCTACCGGTATTTATTTATTAGGGGTGCTAGAAAAAATCGATTCGGCAATATATCGCGATATTACTGTGCGCAATTCTCGAATTGATTCAATATGCGGCCGAATCGATTTTTAAACATCAATTTTTTATGGGAATATTCAACAAAACGTGTTACTTAGGGTTAGGATTAACACATTAAGCATGGAAGAATGTTATAATAATAGAACATTAAGCCCTAATATTTTATTTCAGTGCTGTTCAAACATGAAACAGACTGCAAACTGAATTTTCAGATAAATAAATACATTTTCATACAAATCTTACAGTGTACATGTTAAAGTTTACTGATTAGTATTTTCTAAATTTGAGTTTAAAAAAATCGCAATATCAATTTATAGATTCGGAACGGAATTAATCGGTATCGAATCAAATCGTGACCTATGAATCGAAAGGTACTAGGCAATTCACACTTGCGTGTTACTATAATGAATAAGTATACATTATTAGCATAACAGTCCAAAAATCTATGTTTCAATTATAACTAATTTTAATAATATGTCAAATCAAAACAGTAATACTGCTCGGTTGTAATTGTAAGATAAGAGAGCCTGTATAATAAGAAGCACTTGAGTGCTGGTCTTTTGAAACAGAATACCTCTGTGTGTCTCTGGTGGAGAGCATTGTACTCCTTCTTGAGTTCCGCTTCTCTCTCCTCAAATCTGCTGACTACATTTAAAAAAAGAAAGAATAAAGAAAGAAATTTATATAAAACACAGTGTATACGATTCAACAGTAAAGTGAAAAGAAAGGAAAGAAGTGTGAAAGTTAAACTCAATGTGGCTGAGTTGGCTGCTGCATTGAAAGTTTATGACCAGAAGGGGGCCATCCATCACATTGAATCTATCATATTCTCCAAGCTTATAATTGTTTGTTGTATTCATTACAAGTCTTACAAAACCTGTGCAATGAAATGTCGCACATAATTTTATGAAGATGTGGAGTTCATAGTAAACAA
Source organism: Vanacampus margaritifer (assembly GCF_051991255.1). Taxonomy (NCBI): domain Eukaryota; kingdom Metazoa; phylum Chordata; class Actinopteri; order Syngnathiformes; family Syngnathidae; genus Vanacampus; species Vanacampus margaritifer. The sequence goes on from NC_135449.1 coordinate 15,468,910, forward strand.
GTGAAATCTAAAGAAAAAAATAATCAACTCCTTAAAGGATACACCTGTTAGGAAACTGACTCTTTTTGTTAATATACATGGGTCTCTGGAATGTTTGCCCACCATTCAAGTGTGAAATCAATATGTAAGAGGTGGTGGCTTTGTGCAAGCGTTATTCATTTACAGTGGTCAACAGCACCTGACTGGATTGCTCGCCACTTTTTTAATAGTCATGTAGGGGTTGGAAAAGTTGCTGAATACAAAGTCGCTAAATTGACAACAGCAAGGAGCTGCTTGTCAACTGCCCGAGCTCTGCCCCAGTCGTCATGGTAATGAAAGCTGTTCTGTGCATTTGATTTGCGTACAACTGGACTGCCATCCAAAACGCTTTTTATTCAAATCAAAAGACCCTACAGACTAACAGTCTTTATAAATAAATCAAGTAGGTACCACAGTACCAGTTTTGAGTCAAATCAAATGAGTTATCTTCAGAGACACAGGAGCACTTTATCATTGAGCTAAGTGCAGTAAGTACAGTAATTCGAATTCCAAGATGAACTTATGCTTAAAATCAGACTCAGGTCCAACCATTAAAAAAACATTTGTGTACAGAAAATATTGAAAGCAATATGAAGTGGTGCTAAACATGCTGGCTGATGAAAAAGGATGGTTTAAATATGACCAATAAGCTTGTCAAGAAAATCCAACTAACCAGAAGAGAAAGACCCTTGATTTGTGAAATTACATAAGAGCCACTATGAAAGACTTCTGCTAAAGAGCTCTGATTAAACTGTGCTTCAACAGCATGCTGATTTAGTCCACACTTCTCCCAATAGAATATATGACAAGTGAAACTCCAAATGTGACACAAACACCAAAAGGAGAAGTGTCACGCTGCAATACGCAAAGCAAAATGATACTGCTGCGCCTTCTCAAAGTTTCCCTTCATATAAAACCGTGACGGTGCCTTGTTGGAACAAACACGCGGTCACGCGCTGTCAACAAGGCAGTCATGCACGCATCATGAGGGCTTTTTCTTGACGGTCTGGGAAGATGACCTCCCTGTTTGTGATGCTCTGAAACTTGTCCTGTCCTGTATTTCTAATTGGTCAGGCCTAGTCTCTGGCTCAGCTAATTTTGTTTGCCATCTTTTGAAATTGTGGCTAACCGAACAAATTAATTGACAATTAAGGTCAACTTCTAAATCAGTCTTTTGGTTCTGTCTATTGCTTAGTTTGCTTGTTTTTACCCAGAATGTTGTTACAGTTCATGCAGTTACTTTGTGTCCTAGTTGTGAAACCAATTTTTGCCAGTGTTGTTCATACAAGAACATTGACAACCGTCCATTGTCCCTCTGGCAAAATAGCCTTCAAACAGTCACAAGATTTGCTGTCAACGATTGAGCTTGTGTGTACCTCACACCTCTTCCAATATAATAGACTTACTTTGATCTGCATAGTTTCTCATTTTTAGCTCCAGCTGACGCGAGTGTGACTCCAGCATCGCCACTCGACTCTGGAGATCTTTCCTCTCGTTGTCCAAGGAGTCTTCATTAGCAATGTATCGCTGCAGATAAGGAAGAAAACAATAATCAGAGCACTGCATGTTTTTGGCATGTGAGAGTGCCCAGAGAAAACCCACGTTAGCCCAGGGTGAACATGCCAACACCAGACAGGAAAGCCGGCAGCAAGATTCAAACCCATAACCTTCAAACTGAGAGAGAGGTATGCAACTACATTGGATGGTTGTTCGCTTTTTATACATGGTGAGCAAGCACTAATTAAAACAAAAAATATACGGCAGGCAGCTTGTTACTTTCATATTGCTATATAAATTCACTCATTGGGACAGCAGTGTGCTACTGCTAGTTCAGTTCTGGTTATGGCTTTCACAGTCATGTTGCACAACCCCTGTGAAAAATAGGTGGGTAACCAGTACCACTCCATGAGAAAGTGTGAGCTTGTGTGTGCTTAGAAGTGAGAAAATGGGCCGCACAGCACTTGTCTTTTTTTAGCAATGTCATCTAACTTTTCGGCACAACAGGTGCCGGTTAGTTTGTCGAGAGACCCTGTGTTTGTTGAATTTAATATGAATTTGCAAGTTTGACTGTGTGCATTACAGAATCTTGATAAAATTCTTATCTGCAGCAACATTAAAAATAGGTACTTAGTAGAACATGAAGTTCGTGGACCTCAACCAAAGACAATTAACCCACCCATGTGTAAAGTAGTCTTGTAATAAAGCAAACATTTGTTTACTGGCTACAATATTAACAGTGCAGATGCTCATACATTGGCTTCTTGGTTAGGAAATACTGTGGAACATCAATTTAACCGACCTGGAGCCAATGGACTACGGATTTAACCAGCAGAAATTAGTGTCCAGTCCACTCAAAATGCCCCTACTGTACAGTGGCTCTCAAAGTCTGTTAGTTCCAGAATTGGCCGTAAAATTAAATAAATAAATACATACTTAAAATAACAAACATAACATTAAATCTCATTTTAATTATGTATTTTTGCATTTATTTATTTCAATATATTTTACATTTGTTCAATGAAATATTAACTCTGTTATTAATCAAATTCTTGAGTCAGGCCAAAACAACCACAGGGTGCCGTTTGTGTTTGTTGATAACTTAAATGTTATTGATGTATTTATTTAATTTTGGTATTCTTGGTCCTCCATAGTATGTGGCGGGCATGTTGACAGGGCCATGTCCCATCAAAGGCAATACATGGAGACATGCTGTACATGGCGGCCATTTTAGCACAAGCGACTGTCCCATTAAAGGTAATGGAAAGCATGGCCATTGGCTTAGCATTGCTGTATGCACGCAGCTACCTATTCATTCCAGCTGTGCGCTATAAGCACAGCCTCACCCCAACAGGCCCACAGCCAAAAGCAAGTTTAGTAGGTTTGGATTAAACATTTCTCAAACACCTTCATATTTATTTTGAATACTTTCCTGCTGTATTGGGCTTTTTTTTTTTGCTAAGAATAAAAGCACTTCAATTTAACAGAAGATCAGCTCTAATGGGCGGCCCCTTCCCAAAATGAGTCCATTAAAACAACGTTCCACTGTATTCACCTTCATCTGATCCATCCTCATAATGTCTGTTGTGCTACATATTGCAAGTTAATGAATCATGTGAATTCTATGTCTAAAACAAAAAAGTGAAGCACCATATTTTTCTTAAGATTGACATTCATTTCTAATAGTTTTCAAGTAACGAGGGGGCCAGGTATTGAATCTGGAAAGTTGTACTGGATAGACAAGACACTCATGGGAATGCAGTTCACGCATGTTGCTTGTAAACATGCAGTCTTGTGATGCAGGCTCCTATTCATATAAAGCTCTGACCCAGGGGAGGATGTCATCTGCAAACAGATGAGGATCAGCAGAGTACCTTGTCACAAGCAGCCTCTTTTTGTGAAAGTATCAGATTGTTGGCCTCCCCGACAGCATCTCCCAAAGGTGTTCTGGTCAACTGAGATGTTGCATGCTTCAGCTGACTACAAAGAATTAAAATCATAATCCAGCAAAAAAATAAAAGCAAGCAATATTTTGTTCTTAATTGTGAACCTTCTACTTGTTTGCATGTTTTGTCACTTTTATAAAGTGCACATAACATTCCTTTAATAAATCAGAAACTTAAGTAGAGTTGCTAGCGAGCATCTAAACTCATGCAGATACGCAGTACAGTGAACCTGCTATATCACTGCTATATCACTGCGCGCCTTAGTTTGTTCAGGGTTTTACAGCATTCAGGCAGGTCCACATTTCGAGTTGGACACATTTTGTGTTGTGCTGCAACATTCTGGGAAGCATTGACATCTACTGGATGTTGAACCAGCATAATTAAGAGCAAGCAGAAGAGGCAAGCCTGATAAAATGTAGTAAATCACTAATCCCACAGAGAAGAGAGAATATATGCCCATGAGTAATGTTGTGTGGTAAACTCCCGCTATTCATAGGGCAAATGGATGACAGAGAATGAGCCCTGCTGCAACTAGCTACAATCTGCCCCTCCAAAAGGTTCATAATTGCCTAAAGATGCCACATGGCTCAGCAAAGAAGACAGGTGAGCTGTGATTGGTCGTTACCTGAGCCCTGAGCAACTGCAATGTCATTTTCAGTTGACAGCAGTTGGCAAAATGGCCGCCCATGAGATGGATAAAAACGGCTGGATTTTGCTGCTTAACTCAGATTCCACAAATGCAATATTAATTAGAATACTGTGTTTAGACTAGTGGGGCACATACAACATACTGTATTATTGTAAAAATAATATTTTTGGGTTGACTTCCCCTTTTACAGCTGATGCCATGACATTGTCGCATGACTCGCATCACTGCTTTTCTACCCATGACTTCAGATTCAACATTTTAGCAGCATTTCACATAGCCAACTTTCGTGTCGCTGTCTTGGATTGATGAGATCAATTTCCACTCACTGCCCTGCATTCCCTAGCGACCAGTCTGCTCTCGGCTATGATGGGCTCCAGCTCGTCATAGCCATGAACAAGATAAGCAGCAAATAACTGAGGCATTTTTGTTTGACTTACAGAAAGTGCAAAAAATGAAGTACTTGTTTAGTTTACTCATCTGAGTGACTCACACGTTATTAAAAAAATAATAATAATAATAATTTTAATAAATCCACGCTCTAGTGATGTATTAGTGTTAATGTTTGCCTTTCAGAGTTTAAACAAATTACAAACATATATAGATGTTTATCATTCTAAAAATAGCAAAATTCTGCATATTACTCTCACCTTGCAACTCATCATATGACAACAAAAAAAGTAGGACTGCCCCTAAGACAACTCTTAGATGAATGGGTTTCCCCATTTACTGTCATGCACTCTTCCTCCCACATTGCATGAATAATGCTGCTTTTGTCCACACATGTGGCTTGAGCGCAAGTGCATGAATGCAACCAAACACACTGGGCACCACTGTATCGGCGCTCAATTGACAGGCCAAAATGAACTTGCTTTGTGTCTGCAAATGTCTTGGTTGCTGCTGGGGCATTCTGGGAAGACCCCAACAGGGCACACATCCTAAGAGAAGAAGTTTAGTCCTGTGAGTCCAGGGAAACTGCCTACTGGTAGCAAGGCTTAGATAAGCATTTCAAACAATGACTAACCCATGACAAAGTCGTGATTCTTGCAACAACCCACAAAAGCTGTGTCTGAAAAATGTCGCAGCCTGCTCATTTAAAAATAACAAATAAGTATAATATTATTAAAATGTGTTTCACTATGGTTTATAAAGTATATTACAACAGTACATAATACCAGGTATTCCAATTGGTGGTAAGTGAAGGCAAGGTACGTGAGATTTTAAAATGATTTTTAAAAGCAGCGTTAATGCAAAATCTTTTTAAAAATAATTACATTTTGTAAATATTTCAGGAAAATATACTTTCATCAAATTTTATATTCACTAGGCTATTTAATTGTATTGCCCTATACCTACACTCAGATGTCAAACGCCACCTAGCATCACCTGTCTATCATTTGAAAACTTTATTTAAAATTAAGAAGGGTGGACAGTTAATGGTGATAATTTTGATGTGCACAAATCTTTATTCATAATTAAATCAATTCACTTTTTTTAAGTTATGTTTTTATTTCACCCTTAAGAAGTTCAGAAATGAAAAATGTTTTTATTTCCATATAGTTTAAGAGAGCGCACCGATGAAGTTGCAAAGTTTAATAAATCCGACAATGATGGCACACAGCTCTATTTTAAGTATTTTTTTTTTTCAACCAAAAACACTTTGCGCTGGTTAGGGGGTACATGGCGGGGAAAAGAATACTTTACAGGGGGCACATCACTGCAAAAAGGTTGAGAACCACTGCATTACACTACAATACAGTACAGTCTTTCCAGATCCATTAAATCGGTTGTACTTTATTTAAAAATTATACGGTGTTCATCAGAGTAGAATAATTGTGCCATGAATTCAATTTCATAACTTAAATCACACATTTTTCACAGTAGTTATAGCCTTCTCAAATTGCACATAAGATCCCCTCTTTCATTTGCCTCACTACATCACATTGTTTTGATAGCTTGATTCCCTGAATCAAGTGAACTATAAGTTCATGAGCCACACAGTTAAATGCACCTAGAGCGGTACAGTTACAATTTCTACTGTGAAAATATTTGAGCATATTTGTTACTGCAGGGCATATCCAGTCATATCACAAGACCACAGACTGAACTGCAAACAGAAGCTAATCTGTGCTAAAGCACTTGGGAAAAGACATGGTGTGTCTTGCAAGAACCAAGTCATGAAAAGTGTACCTCATTATAGCAGTGCAATGTGTTCAGAATAACAGCAGTGTTAAACAAAAAAAGTGAGTAAAAAAAAAAGAAAGAGAAGAGAAGAATGAAGTCCAATCGTCTTGGGCTTGAATAACAGTTCACATGCATGTAGTTGGTGAGCTGAATATCTCTATCCCAATTTCCTTAGAATGAAACGCAGACTACACTCAGGAGGATTAGTCAACAGTCAATCACAGGACGATTAAGTGGGAACTGATCCAATGCCAGCCAAATGATAATCAGCTCTGTACAGGTAAAAAAAATTAAAAAAAATAAAATAAAAAATCCCTATTAGGGATACACCGAAAGCAACATTTTGGGCTGAAAGCAAAAATGAGGAAACCAATACCAAAAACCAAAACAAATGACCATAAAAACCTAATAATCAAACAAATTAATTAATTAATTAAAGATTGTTTTTTAATTCTCTCATTAAGGTCGCATTCATCAAAAGGCGCAAATGTCACAGTTGGTCAGTTCAAGCACAAAACGCCTCACCAACCTGTTTCTAAGGTTTCTAGTAATTAGGCTAGTATTTTCTCAAATTGGTCACATTAAGAAAATGCTTTTTTTTTCATGGTTCTACACCAGTTGTTTTTTTTTAACATGTTTTTTAAGTGAGAAAAGTCTCAGACTAAAACTCAAAATGCACTTTTAGGCAATTTAATGTCAACAATTTCTGCCAATTTTTTACAGCATCTCTAATCAATGAAGTTCCTTCCATTTCAATCATTGACAAGTTTGAAGTTGAACTGCATGCAAACCTCAACCAGAATTTTGCTTGCTTTTCTTTAGTTTCACAAAAGAGCTTCCAAACGTTTCCGTGAACCATCAGATTTAATCACAAATCAAAACAGTTAGGTGGGACCGAGGGAGTGGTAGTCTAAATATATCCAACTGCACAATCTGGAGCCCCTGAACCCATCAAAGCTGTCGTCAGTCTGTGCTGAATTACACTCCAGAACAATTATTTGTTTGTTTGTTTTCAGTGTGATATTAGAAACATGAACTGTGTCTGTGTGTATCATGTTAGCTATGATCCCTTGGTTCTGCATGTTCTGCACAAGTTGACCGTCTCTTGCAGTCAGCAGACACCACTGACTGGACAAAAGAAGTGAGGGAAGTCCTTGTTTTTCCCCTAAGTTATTTCCTGCCTTGCCTTTTCCTCCGCTATTGAGATAAAACTCTAGCTGGGGTTAGTCCTCTGGGCTTGGTGCAGTGACAAGAGGGATTTGGCTTGAATAATGTAAATGTTTAATGCTTAATGAGAAGATTAGTAATTGAGCTGTGCTGTTTGCCTCCTTGGATTTGGTCTAATGGTGGCAGCTGAGCTAATATTCATCACAACTCCTCTAAATGTGCAACAATAAAACAGCAAATCCTACGATAGTGCCACAACATTAACATTGCCAATTTTCACTAATTGGTGCTGTATATACGTACAGTAACAATAAAACGAAATAGGACTGTTACAGGCAATGCAAAAGTGGCTGTTTGGCATTTGTTTACCTCTACACGAGTTTGTGGGCAACCTCTTGTTTGTATTGTCAGATTTGTCAAAATTATTCGATTATTAAAAAGCTTTCATAATGGGTGACACTTTGGAAAATCAAACGTGTGTGCAGGCCAGACGTTTCCTTCAAATCAGATTCCAATCATGCAGTAACGTCAACTTGCTGTAACATGAAAAATCCCTTGTTTGCATATTCAGATTTATGTGTCATATCTAATCAGAGTATGATGCCATTTCTTTTTAGAGAGCACTCGGCTAAGCAAAAAAAAAACGCATTTGTGTTGAAAATGTTCATTTACCTGCTTGTAATTGTGGCACAAATGTAACAGTATACTGTACTGTCACATCTGTCCAAAGCACGCAGAATGCCGCAGTCTGGCTTTTCTTCCTGACTTTTTTTTTTTTAATCAAACATTTTACTGAACGCATTTTGTATTGATATTGATCACTTATCTATCGTGTTAGCTATTGATATTTAATTATCGCCCAGGCCTACCAAGAAGACACATTAAGTATGTGGGTGGTTCTCAGAAAACACGGTCTACCAATGGCTGCAAATGTTGACCCAGTTTGAGAGTGAATTTTTTGTTACCCTTTAAAATCAATCACCAGATTTGAGTGAATATTGCATATATAAACAACCTTATTGGGTTTTGAATTGTTGTTTGTGTTTTTTGGCCGCAGTTGTGTCGATGATATACGTTTTTATACCTGATCTGTTTGTCAATAAATATTTCAATCAAATGTGTGAATATATTTTGAGCAGTGAAAGATAGCCGTGCTGACTACTCAACTCAACTATTATTATATAGCACTTTAAAACAATCTCTGTTGCCAAAGTGCTGTACATGGTATAAAATTTGTCATACAAGGTAGTTAAAACAATAAATTATTAACATAAACACAGTAAACACCACAAAACACTAAAACTAGAGATGGACAATAGTATCAGTGGCCGATAATTATCAGCAATTATCGACCAATTTGACGACTTACAGATAAACCAGATAAAGAAATCGGCTGATAATAATAGACTTGTCGCGTTGGTCCATTTGTTGTGGTTGTGGCTCAAGTTGTGCCAACTTCTCAACTCCTCCCCTCTCCTATGGTAGTGTTGCATATTTGTGATGTCATAATGCATGCAACCTCATGGTCACAGAAGATGCATCATGATGACATGGCAGTCGCCAGTGTGGGCTTTCTTTACTGGGGCTGTGTCCGAATGTGCACCCTTGTCCCCTAGCCCCTCATTCACTACATAACCGCGCACTATATAGTGGCCTAATACGTAGTGCCCTCATTCTGTTTGGCAATTCGGACAGCCAGCTCACTACTTTCTCCTCGTCGCACATCACGTGACCAACATAATGATTCTCGTGCTTGCGCTGTCGCTCACGCCATGTTTTTTTTTCATACTCGCAATGTATTGTGATCTATATCAACCCATTTGAGTGAACATCGATGTTCACTACTTTTCAGAGTGTATTGTGGATAGGGCTGGGCAATAATTCAAATTAATTCGATACATCGTCATTTCAAAAATCGAATCGTTGAAAATTTACTAAATTGTGAAATAGAATTTTGTCTTCTGGATTATTATCAATTGTTCTTATGTTCTGTTACATTTAAATGTTTTTGTGAGTTGTAATTTTGCACATGTAGCAGAATGCTGGATGGGTGGTTTACAAGACATGTTTACAATAGCTACCAACTACTTAATTGTGGCATTTAAGAACAAACTATGAATGTTAAATTTAAAGGAACTACAGAAGACAGGAGGTCACACTGCCGTCTTGGCATTTAATTTTATCTATTTTTATTCACTCTCTTGTTCCATCTCCACATTAGAGTACATACAGCTTCAACTCTCTTCTGCCTTCACCCCCCACCCTCCTCCCCCCTCCGACCGTCGCGGTTCCAACACAGGCCAGCAGCCAACCAAGAACGAGCGTGAACCAGCCCACCAATCAGAAACGTGCATTGGCACAGCAACATTTGCCCTGAAGCTTGGCTGGAAGGAAAACATCTCCGGAATTCGGTGCACACATAAGACAAATTTAAGTGTGCATTCAAAGTGTAGTACCTGGGCTTTATGGGTGCCTGTCATGACAACACCAAACAAATGGAGATTTTAAAGGGAAATCACCACTGTAATGACGTTTGATCTATATGGTATAAATTGGTTGTTACTAGTGCTGGGTTAAAAAAAAAAATCAGACCAGCCAGAACTCGTCATACCACTTTGTACCTGAATGGCAAATGTCAGACCTCTCATTCTTAATCCAAAGTCTACGCCCAACCACGCGACACCTGAAACAGATTGGTCCTTGAGCTCACTTTTTCCATTGGTATCAAATCCATTGAGCATACATGAGGGTCATGACATAAACTCATTGGTGAATAAAATAATTGCACTTGTGATTAATGCATTTTGGTTTTACAATTGTGTGAGAGTTGCAAGTAATGCAAGTGTGTGCAACTTAATGTTGCATCATGAGCCCTGAAGTCGTCACATTTAACTTAATAGGTGACTTCATATACATAACAAAAGGCAATGTGGGTGCATAGTCAAGTATCAAGTGCTGATTGGCTGGGAAACAAAAAAACACAAGAAAGCACAGTGGGCCAACAAATTCTCTGTGTGCCTTTTGCTACCATGGCTTCTGGACAGCACCTGCACCTTGGCTTGGTGTATGTGTTAGAAATAAAGCAAATGTCACTGCAACACATTTGCACGACTGTAAGGAATTTACTTCAGTGGGAAAATCACAAGATCTCGCACCAGAACAGCAGTCAGCTGAGTCCATAATACAGTACCATGGGTTGAATTTGCACTGTAGTGAATTGTCTTTTCCCACTCTATAGCGCAAATAGCACAAGTTAAAGGACTTTTAGCTATTTGGTTACTGGACAATGTGGACATAAAGCTTGTCTCGTTTAAAAAAAAAAAATCTAACCACACGTTGCAGATACAAAACACTGTAAATACAACAAAGATTCTAAGTTACAAAATGAGACAGACTGTGAAGATTGATAGGCTGCAAGTAAAGGCGTGTCAATGTAGGTTTTTAAATGTGTACTAGACCAAGGAAAACCGCCCGTGAATTCTTAATTTGTTTATTGGTCAACAAGAGACTTGATGGCTAATAAATGCCATTAGAGACAAGACCGCAGTGGTATGAGTGGTGTACATTTAATTTTTCTCGGCATGGATGAGTGTGACAAACTTCATACAAAACATGGCCAGACTCCAATCCACCCAGAACTCACTGACTCTGTCACCAAGACCTTCATGTATCCCCTAATTACTTCTGACCTGGACTACTGCAGCATAGTCCTGTGTGAGGTCCTGGACACGTTCTATCATGTCCAGAACTCTGTTGCCAGACTGCCTCTGTCTAACTGCGCCACGCTACGTTGGTCTATGAAATTGCCGAAACTTTGTCTGGCCCAGCCCCTTGCACATTTGCGCAGTATCACGTGCCGGACTTGCCGCTGATCAGTGGGCACAAAAACAGGGCTCTACATTGCCACTATACAGTACTACATTGCTCCAAACATGTATGTTTATTTACAAGCAATTATATGAATTAACTTTACAGAGTTTTAAAGTAGCTTCTTTCTTTTTATCTTAACTAATTGGCTACAAAGTAGGAGGAAGTGATGAAAGTTCTCATTTGGCGAGCGTGCATACTGTAGACGGCAGAGGAGGAAGTGATCCGTCTTCATTCTGCAAATCAGCGGGCAGGATTCAGTCACGTGACTTTGCGGCGCCAACAGAAGTGTTTACAAGTTGAGAACATGGAATCAAAGTCTCGTTTTAGTGACTTAATTTACTAGAAACATAGCAAGACTTAAGTCCACGTCCCTAGCCTGGAAATTATTTGGTGTTGAGACCAAAGTACTGCGATTGGCTGGCAACCAGTTCAGGGTGTACCCCGACTACTGCCCGAAGCCAGATGTAATAGGCACCACGTGTAATGTGCAGGACAGCTTTGGAAATTGCGTGTCAAAAGGTAGCGGCTGCATTTGTCTTCATTACAATATATGCAGGATGCTGGCTCTCTCTCACAGCAGGGTTTTTCCTGTGTACAAAATTCAGAGGCAGCCACCTCCACTTAATTTGCTCACCAGCTCCAGCCTAAGCCACTGATATCGCTCAACACAGCACTTCAGCTGTGTTGATTGAGCTCAGCAGCAACGCATTTTAACTGCAGTTGCAATGTTGCGACATCATGGAGGCGCTATACAAACAGCAGTGCACTGGAAAGACCTGAAGCAACAAATGACGAAGAAACAGCAGTCTTTTTTCTTTTTCTTTTTAAACTTTAATGTACCGAAGAAGAAACAGATCATGGAACAACCGTGAACTATTTACAATTTAATATGTACTAGTGAATGAATTTTTAATGATTGTAGTTAAAAAATGGCAAAAATGAATGGCAACTTTGTATTCATATAATTTCTCATTTCTAGTACCTGATCATAAAATGGCTGCAGGAGGGCGGCCGATAATGGTATGAGTCACCACCGCGGGCACTGATACCTTAAAATAATACTGGTATTGGCACTGATACCGATAGCTGGTATCAGTAGTCACCCATCATAGTCAGGATGATACCACCTCTGCCTCATTTTGAGCCAGGAAAAACCCTGCATAGTATATTTGCTCCATCACCATCAAATCAACATATATAAAAAAAATAAAATAAATACCCCCATTCTGACTGCTGTCGTAAACAGGTTTGTCGTTGTGATTTCAGTAGTATTTGGCAGTGGTGCATCAGTACTTACTGCAGATTAAAATGTGATGATGTAAATGGGGGAATGTGAGGCATTGTAACAGCTTTGGGCACCAAATGGTGTAGTTAAATGCACTATATAAAAAGCAGTTGATTGACCATTTACCAGATCTGTTATTATGGAATAATAAGACATTTAATTGACAAAGATTCAGAAAAAAATTATGAAAACACCCTATAGAGCCTGGAAATAATAAAGCTTTCATTGTTAATTGTTGCCGTAGAATATGGTTTTAAAATGTTTTTCAGAAGATGTATTAAGCAAATTAAAATATAAACAAGAGCTGTTGTTCAAAAATGCTGTCTATAATTATTTTGTGAAGTGAGTGCAGATTGACAAGATTTATTTTGTATAATATCGTCAAAATATCGTTAAGAGTTTTGGGGAAAAACATCGAGATTTGTTTTGTGTGTGCCCATATCGCCCACCCCTACTTCCAATACGATGCCGATACTGCAGCCTAGAGAACTGTCCGATACCGATTTTGATCCGATACAATATCAGCAGGAATGATTAGTGATGTAACGATTCACTCAAGCACCGATGTGACTTTCAATATTCAGTCCCCGATTTTGATTCAATTCGATTTTTGGGGGGATTTTTTTTTTTTTTACAAAATGAATGACATTTTGTCCCTGTTAGTAACATTTCGCAACCTACAAAAAAATTATAATTCAAAATGAACTACCAAATAATTCGGACTATAAGTCACACTTTTTTTTCATAGTTTGGCTGGTCCTGCAACAGTTTTTTCTTCTTCTTTATGATGCATTTTTTTTATTAAAACTTTTTTTTACTTTATTGATATATCAAATTTGTAGCTTTTCCACTAAATGAAAGAAAGTACACAATTATGCATCCACATGTGTTTTTATGGCCAATTCTTAACTTATTTATTTTGTCTTTCAGTTAATGCAGTTTAATTACTTCCACGAGCATGTGCAGACATTGCAACGCGCTCTCAGCTACTATTCTTTTAAAACTAACAAAAACTAAACTAAAATGACGCATTTAAAATAATAATAATAATAGTAGATTGAATCCAGAAAAAAAAACGTTCTAATAACTAATTTAATAATCCAGAAGACAAAACTCGATTTCGTGATTTAGCAAATTCTAAACGATTCGAATGTATCGAATTAATTAGATTTACTCCCCAGCCCTACCGAAAATAAATAAAAACTAACTACTGTAACTACTGTATAATGAAAAATCCAAAATTGTGATTGGTGCAACAAGTTGCAAAACACTTAATTGAGTTCTGGTAACGTTACATTATTTTCCATAAATGATTGCCAAAACAGAATGTGCGGTTTAGAAAATGGACGGATGGATGGACTTTAATTTAGAGTGTAGTGCATAACTAGTATTAATTTCAACAGTTGAGTTGGATCATCTGCCTCTGTACTCTCTCTAACCCACATGCATCATGCGAATTGTGGTGAGAAATCGGATTGTGTGAGGCATAAACGCACCTCTTCAATGTGCTTCCTCAGCGACTTCTCTCGTTCGTACTGGGTGACAAGTTGCTCGTTGTCCTCCTTCAGCAGCTCGAGCTCCACTTCGTGTTCCTGGTTGACAGCGAACACTGAGTCCAAGTTCTCCAGCACGGCGACAACAAGCGGCATCAGTTCCTTCACCACGTCCTCGTCGTACTTTGCGATGAGCCGCTCGAACTCGCGGTATATGGAATTGGCAAGACCGGAGACCCGCTCGGACATCATGGTCGAGTTGCAGGAGTCGTCCTGGTAGAGGACGACGTCGTCCAAATCCATTTTCTTGTCGCCACTCGCACACTTCTTCCCCCGGCTAACGTGAGCGAGCTAGCCGCGAGCTTCGGGTTGGCGTCCGGAGGCTGTTCGCCCGGTTACTCTGGAAGCACTAGATCTTGTTTCTAAAGCATAGCTCAAATGTTCTGCGCTGTAACGTAGGAGAAATTGTGCGTCCTTAGCTTCTATAAATGTTGGCTTCTCCGAGCTTCTCTGCACAGTTGACTTGAAGAGCTTTGCTAGCCTTGTTGTTGTTGTTAGCAGTCCTGAAAAGACTTTACTTGGCTCCTGATTAGTTTCACTGTCCAACAGATGAGCTCCTGCTGCTGCATTTAGGAGCAGTCGGAAAGGCTAACCGAAGTTAACTCTGCCAAATTGTAAGAATATACAGTCAGAGTACGTGTACATCATGTTTGATTATGATTTAAAAAATAAAAATGCGAACATAAGCCTGTTTGACTATTTTGATTTAATTGTTGAGCGTTTATATTCAAGCTAAATTGTAACTTGAGTGCACCGAATGCGCATGGATGTGAATGCATTTAAATAGGATTAAAATGAGTAAATTTGTCAACTCGGTTATATGTTATCACTAACGAAAAACTTGAATTAGTTACCAAGGGTACTCTAAGTACAGCTACAGACCGCTTTGTGCCCAAGTTTGTCGAGTAAAAAGAGAAGTTTGAATTCCCGAGGATAATGAACACCTCACATGTTAGGGAAGGTCCGTTGCCGTGACGTCATTCAAACGCGGGATGGGAGGATGGAGTCAGAACTTGAAGTGCAGCTAATCCTCAAACATTGTGTAAACATTTCTGGATGATTTATGCCTCCACCCCATTGACTCACAGGCTTCACTTGTTTCTTCCTTCCGAAACTTTCACATTTATTTATTATTACTAGTAGTATTTCAAATGATTTTGTTCCCAATGTGATTTAAGACAACATTAATTAATGGCAGGCAGTCAAAGGATGTCAGTACATTCCACAAAAGCTTTTATTTGCATCATGTAATTCAATGCAATATATTTGGAAAGTGAATGCATCTGATGATTCTAACCTTAATTATGTACTGCCTTTTTGGGAGGAAAAAAATCCATGGCATGTAATTTAGCACAGATTTTTTGGATAGTCTTTCTCCTACTGAATTTGCACTAACATACGACTGAACATTAACTGGACAAATTCTGAGCAACACTCAGAACATGGTTGCCTTTTTCTGTCAAAACAATTTGACAGACTCTTTTTCCCATAAAGCATAGGCACTGTTCACCCTGGTGTCTCAAAACAGATAAACACTAACCATAATTACTGTACAAAGACACGTTTACACTATCAGACAAAAGTTACTCCTTATTATACTGTCATCCTTGATCATTCCAACCAACAAGGAAGACAAGTGGTCACTTTGAGCGTTAGTGTCCAGCAGAAATACACCATACACACAAACGTAAATTACAGGATAAATAGTATACAATACAAACGTGTCAAATATTGTACACAAAGCACATTCAGGGATCATGCCAATTGTAGAATTGAAGCATTACTATAAAATGATTAAAAGTGCAAACAAAAACAGAAATCCAATGTGCCTTTCTTAAAACAGCAATTTTCCTGTCTGATTACAACTACAATGGAGTTTCAACAGGTCTGTTGGGAAAAGTGCAACAGAAAATAGGCATAAGAACAGGATTATAGGACATAGAATGTAAGTGGAGAAAGCCAAACGTCTTATTTACAAATTAAGTGGAATTTTGTTCCGTAGTCAAGACGGGCCTGTTGTGTAGTACATTCAGACAACATTGTGCTGGTTATGGTTTGAGGATGACGGGCAGAGCGAGTAGGGCTTGTCGCTGGTCAAGCTCTTGAGAGCTCGGAGCACATTATCCGGCATGTGATCCACGAGCATTCGAGGGCTGATCAAAATACTCCTGAATGCCATTTCATTCAACCACTCGGCACGGTATCGGACCTGGGATATACAAGATCTGGGAGAAAAGGAAAATTCATTTTCTGATGTTGCTTAACAATTAAATACATGCAAAATAAAAATCAATTGCAGGATAAACCTGTAAACATGATTATATTCGAGTCGTGTTTGAACCATAGACACAAGGTTTTTGGTTTAGGGACGTACAGTCATATAACATTTTGAAATTACGAATGGCACATATGCATGACCTAGAAGTGGTCTTCATACAAATATATATTGTAATTGTGATTTTACTTTTTTCTATCTAGAGTAGGTTAGTGATAAGTCTGTATGTACCAATAGGAAGTATAGTAAGTATACTTGCGGATAATTGGGGTTAGGTCTACAATATAGGAACAGAACTCCGATATGAACCAAGGATCTGCTCGACCAGTAATACATGCAAACAGATTTGTAAAAAAAAATGTAATACTGGCAAAAATAATAATAACACTAAAAAATATTGTGTTCTTATTGCTATGGCATGGTGACATATGTACAGAAGAGAGATTTATATCTAGAGGGTGTGTCTCTAGCATTCATGTATGTATCACATTTTTGTTATACATTGTGTTCTTTAATATTATTTATGTCAAGGTACCGCCACTTTAGCTATATTCTACTGAGCAGCTAGGACACAAATGCCCCCCCCCCCCCACACACACAAATAAATACAATTAAATTAAAATAAAGAATAAATAGTATTAATTTCCAATTCTGTGGTCATATGGCCTTTGGTGATGTCCCCACTCACCATAAAAAAGTGTGTCTACATCGTGTTTCTTGCTATATGGGTCTGTCTGTGTCATTTTACCTGAAAAACTGTACAAAATTGCAATTTTCCTCACTTTGACAGCTATAACAAAAAAACGTATCCATATTTTTTTCACCAAATCCCTTAACATAGATTGAACAATAGTTCTGTACTTCTTTGCACGGCACTTTTTTTTATTTTATTTTTTTTACAAATTCTGATTTCAAATTGCAAAGGCAATTATGTATATTAGTGTTCACAAAGTACTAGAACCACTTGTGGTATGTGGGCTCCCTCTGCTGGTAAGGAAAATAAGCATCACCGATACTGTTCAGTTGTATTTTGCTTTTTAGAAAAATACATTTGCATTTAATCTTTAAGGACTGTTTTTAAAACTTTTATTAACGTATATTTCTTAAATAACCTTTATGTGCAACAAATTTTAGTCAAATCATTGTTTTAGTACAAACATTTTACTTTCCTATAATTAAGCAAAGTGTTAATGTTCAACTTGTACGTGTTACAGTATACTGTAGTAATAATATGAAATAGTTTTAAAGAACTGACAAATCTGTCTTAAGTTTAATGAACACTTAGAACGACTATGCTACTATACAAAATTGCATAACTCTTCAAGGCTTTTAAATTAGGAAATGCCAGTGTACATTGTGTCTGCCTCTTGAAGAAAAAAAACTACATGTATGCAAATGTTGCTGTATTGCCTTGATAATTAGGGGACAAACCTGCGTGTAGGCCCATCTTCTATAATATGTAGAACACGTCCAGGCAGGAAGAGAGGCATGTGTGGCACAGTATGAACAGGTGAGTCGTCCGACGCCAGGCTTTGATAGGACGACGAGTTGCGGATCAAAAGTGATTCTTCACCCAGCAGTGGCTGATTAAGCTCCTCTTCCCTCCTGTTCTCCATTTCAGAGGGAAAGTCATCTGGGTCTCCACCAAACAGTTCGTACCAGCATCCCTGCATAAGGATGCGGTACTGCAACACACACACACACACACACACACACACACACACACACACACACACGCACGCACGCACGCACGCGCGCAGACAACTGACATTGAGGCACAACTATAATAAGCAATGCATTTATATATATACATATATATATGCTTGAAGGAGTTCTTACTTTGGGTTTATTGCAATTTGAGACGATCTTGAGGATTTTTCGTTTCAGATCCTCCATATTGGGAAGGCTCAATCTAAATGGAAAAAAGAAAGCATGATTTCAAAATACAGTAATAACATGAGAGACAAAGTGTAAGGCGCAGAAAAGGTTAGCTTGTGAGTTGTCTTTGTCTCTCTGCATGTAATAGCAGGGCAGTGCTAAATATAGTCTGCCTTACACATTAGTCTATAACAGTACACCACAGGGCATTCATTTAGGCCATTTTGGGAAAATTACAACACACAAGCCTATTTTACCTCCTACAATACACAGTCCATCCAAATAATGGTAAAGCACATTGAAAATGTATTCAATCAATGTAATAAGTCAAATTTTTGCAAACCTGGACTAACTTCATCAAAGTACTTGTGGTGGTAAACTACTTACCGTGAAACTAGGTCTTTCCCTAGTACAACAGAGACCACAAAGTCCTTGGAGTAATCAGCTAAGGCTTTGCTGTACATGAAATGAATGCAAAATAGCATTTATTAGTTCCCCTGACCAGAAATTCCCATTCTATTTCTATTTTAATGTGTTTTAGTTTAACGCTTAAGAACAATTGTAAAAAATAAAATAAAATAAAACATACTTGGCTATCAGTATTATTTACCTGTACAGTGTTTAACATTGTATATACACATAGACACAATTGTTGACAACCTTCCATTAAAAAACAAAAACCCCACCATTGTCACCGTAATAATGTGAAACTGACAAAGTGATGATATATGAAATTTTACTGAAAATTAACTTAATAATCAGGCATTGCTTTATTTTTGTGGTTCAAACGCAGTATTATTTTTAAAAAAATAACTGGGAACTGGGTTGGACAAAAACGATGATATTAATTAAGATTAATATTTCTCCTAAGCAAACAGCTATAGATTCTCTTCTGTCAATCTAAGTACTGGATTTCAAATTACTCGTGAAAAATCCCCTGTGTGTTTTTAACATAATTGTGTTTTTAACATATTAAAGACCAACAGCCATTAATTACAAGTATACACGTAGTGCACCTACATGGATGCTTTGAATTTGAAAACAAATTGGAGATATTTGTTGTTCTTTTCAGGGTGACCCTAATGCTCCTTCATACTTCTACCATTCAGCTCATGACCAAGGAATCTGACGAGCCTTTCTTACCTCAAGAGTCCTCCTGGTGGAGAAAAGGCGTAGCACTTCAGGGTGGGGAAGGAGTTGCGCAATAAAATGGCAAGCACTGCAGCTGCACCAGCGCCCAGACTGTGACCAGCAATGACAAGTTTGTACTCCTGATAAATAAAATGTTCATTTAGAAACTGAATTGTGTAATTACTTGGGTTGTAAGTAATCTGGGAGGGGGCAAATACTTTTTGACAGCACTCCACTTACTGGTGCAATGGAGAACGCTTGGTTCAGGATTCCATCGTTGACCAGCTTCCTGTAAATGTAAGATGCAGCCTGGCTGATGCCCTGCAAGAAAAAAAAAAGTGAAACAAAAATAACGAAGAACAAAAAGAAACTTTGTATTGGAAACGTGCCTTATGAGCGTAGCAGGCTCCAGTCACGCCATCAATGGGCAAGTTCTCACATTCAGCAGAAAGGTCTGTTAGGACATCCTTTAGGAGACACAAGAAACACACATTGAGTCATATTCTCCCGTTCAATTGTGGGTCAGTCTTGTACCAACTCCATTCAGTCATGTACAGTGAACGGATACATACGCACACTTTTACTTCCTATTTCTATTTATGTATAATTGACATTTCAGTTTCTGTGAGCACTATTTATACAGTAAAAGGTCATTTGTTCAAATAGAGAACAAAAGTACAACAGCATGATGAAAAAGTTCATCAAATTTAAAAAAAGCATTTGTTAAAATTATTTCATTAAAAAAAAAATATATATATATATATTGTTCAGCTCCCTAATTTAAACTTTTCTCGGAACTGAAGAATCTTTAGGAACCGGAATCAAAACCGGAATTGTCCAAATTCAGACAATGCCAAACCCTGATTACAATGTAATGTACAACGGTATAATAAATTGGCATTATTGTAGTGGTAACATCACCAAACACAAATACTCCTCTACACGCACAACTTAGCTCAAATACAATTGAATTGTATCCAAGCAAAGTTAACTTAAATAATATGTCCCCTTTAAAGTGTTAGACATTATTAACATTTTTTAATTCTTTATTTCATATATTAACCATGTTAAAATGTTTTATAGATGTAAAGTAGGTGAAATAGTGTTGAACTCAGTATAATTTGACCTTAACCTAAGCTGGTACACATTGTTTGGTCTAAAAATTCCTTCTCAGTGTTTGCGCACACACATTCTCTTCGTGGGAGCGTATTCTGCTTCGGGGGAGCGCACACACCACTGACTCTGTTCGTATCATCACTCACGGCCACTCTAAATCTGCTTCAATTTGTTTGTGAGATATTGTTTTGGGGAAAAGTACCCTGAGAGTATATTTTGTCTAAAAAGAATGAACACAGGTGCAGTCTGTGTACGAAAATAATATTATGTAACATATTGAGTGAGAACCAATCTGTTCTACTCATTCTTAGTAGGAGGAGAAAAGGCGTTTTACTTTACTATAAAAAGCCCTCTCCAAGGGAGGGGGCACACGCGCACACTTTTTTATTCCACCTGTTACGTGATGTTGAGTGTCGCCGTGACCGGAGAATTCTCTGTTTAATAAATCATCCTTGCAAGGTGTTTTTTCTTACAAGAAATCTGTCTTCCAAGTTTTTGGAACACGCAAAAGAGGACAAATAATTAGCCTCTTTCAAAAGCTACTGAATGTTGATTATTCAATTTTAAATCGCTACTGCCAACTGCTGACGAAAAATTAAACTGCGCATACCCTTCTTTACATACACACCACGCAACACACTTCACATCCGCAGACAGGGCGTGGAAAATTCTAACCTGAATCCAGTCTGAAAACTATTGGCCAGAGGCTTGCAGGAGTACCCATTGTGAACAGCTAAGGTGTTAATCTACTAATTAGAAGACATTTCAGTCATGAATAGTCAAATAAAAAGGCTACTGTAAAGATATTTTTGGGGAAAAAAAGTTCTATATTGCAGCTTTGAGTATATTTTAGGCATTTACAAACGCAGCTTTGGCATCAAGACTTGACTATTTCGAAAAATGCAAGTTTACTTCCACTTAAAATATGCGCCATATATTTGAAACCAAAACATAGACAAAGATTGTTTATATCATCCAACAAAGATTGCCAACTGCAGTCAAATGGTACAACCCACCTTTAATGACAATGTTCCTCTGACAGCCACAAGAATAGACTCCCGCTTATGATCCAGAGCCACAAAGAAGGGGATCTCATAAATCTACAACACAATGTTTGTTTAGATGACATCAAATCAACAGAAGAATTTCAGTGACTGAAGTACATTAACAATTGTTTATGCTATCTTTAAATGTGTGATATACCTGATTGTGGAAGCTGACATGAATGAAGTCTCTGTAATGTAATCCAGTGCTTTGCAAGATGGAAGAAAAATGACAGCCGAGGTGGTCTCCCCCCACAATGTCGTACTCGACAGCACGACTTCTACAGCTGACACACAAATATATTTTTAAATACCAAATAATAAATCTCGTAGACTCTTTTGATTTAAATAGAAATCCTACCAGTCTCCGCTAAGTTTGCAGGGTCCGGTTAGAAGGTTGGAGTAAATGTACAAAGGCCAGCCGTAGGCCGCAGCAGCAAAGTGCATGTGGTGGACGGCTTTCTCCAACTCTGACTCCAGATCTTCTTCCTTCAAATTGAAATTAACATTGAAAAATGTACTTGTTTAACATAAGTGTAACTGAACAATGTCCTTTAAGCAGTTATCTGGATACAATCTGATTGGGGAAGGGGGTTGGGTGTGTGTGGGGGGGGAGTACTTACAATGGGAGAGGATGGACTGTGATCAATGGTGACATCTGGATCTCTGCTTCTCTCCATCTTGTCCTGTTCCTGATGCAGCAAAGCCAAACCGGCAGCAATGTCACTGGGAACCAAGTCTGTGTCCTGCAACACACATTTCAATACAGTGAGGGTAAAAAAATACAACATTTAAAGGTTATGAGCAGCTTGCAGTTTTTTATTTTATAGTTTTAGGTGATGGTGTCCTACAAGTGTTTCCCCTAAAATGATTATTATATCTTAAGTACTGTTAAGTGATTGACTATGGTGACACATGTAAAAATGTGGGTTACTTTGGAAATGTAAGAATGGAACTCTGTTGTAAACTCAAGACCCCTTGCAGTGTAGTGCCACTTGGAGTCGGAGCCATAATAGTAGTAGTAAACAGAGTTTTATTTCATTCTCATTAGCTGGTATTGGCTCTGCTGTACTGTGTCTTATTTTGTAATCTCTAGATTTTTTTATTTTTAGCCAAAGTGATCATGACTGACAGGCTTGGCTTTATACTTGTATGTATTTTGCATATTACAATTCCTGTACTTTGCTTTGCCAGATTTGCTACTGCTAGTCATGATTATTTTTATTTTTAAGAATCAATATTTATTTTGTTAATCATTGTCAAAAATGTAAAGACATTAGTAAGAAAAACGGAGGCTATGCTAGCAAAACAGGTTTCTGTTTTGAGATAAGTCTTGTCACAATGAAATAGTCATAATATACTGTGCTGATATTACACCAATAAATGGCTCCTTAGTTTACATCATATTGCTTAAATTTGCGTGCAAGTTTGGTACGCACCCTGTCACCAATCTTGTTGAAAGTGAGAGCTACATCTTGGGAACTGATTAATGCGAAGGGTTACTAATTTGATACACACTTCTGAAATAACAATTTTTCTCAAATTACCTATAATAATATCGTTATATGTAATTATTAATAATAATATTAAGTTATGTGAAGACACTGATCATGTTAATGATTCCTCACAATAATGAGGTAACAGATAAATATTAATATTTCTATAAATCTCTGCCAGTATTTACGATTGTCAAATGATCATTGATAAACATTCCTAGAAAATCACAATGTCCAATCACTGGTAGGTTATTTTTAGAACAGGTCTGTGGGCTACTCATGTGGTCCTTGGGGGCTACCTGGTGGTGCCTGCAGGCACCATGTTGGTGACCCATGACCAAGTCTATAACCAACTCATAATTGCAGTAAATATTTGTATGAAAAAAAGTTCTAGGTCCGGGTGTGCCTTCTTGCGTTTTGCGATGACATTCTGACACTGCACCGTAGTCACTAAGCTATGCTAATGATTTAAAATAATCACAGAAAATATTTGTATGAAAATTAGTAAGCACAGCAGTAAGTGAGCAGCAGGCCTTTTAGGGGGTATTGCTAGGAGATGTGAAGGTAGAGCCTTACAGAGAAGAATCCGCTGACGAGCTGAGAGATGCTGGAGAATGCCGCTCTGTTGCTTTCGTCTTGCGGCAGGCAACAACACAAAAGTCGGAGCCTACTCTCCCACACCTTGACAGCGAGTGAGCGTGCGGTGGAAAGGAACTGAGTTCCCCCGCTGCTCTCTAAGTGTCGCACTCCCAGGGGCTCCATGGCAGCAGCTGAAGGCCGAGGGTTGCCCAGTGGGTCAAAGACGAATATAACGCCGAGAGCAGTGAAGAGCAGGATGATCCAACTGGAAGAGGAGAAATGCTGTATCAAAATAACTCTTAAAACACAATAGGATGGAGCACACTAATGATTAATATCCAACCTAGCAACCACTGCTGCGATGACAACACCCACGGTTGCCGGGTCACAACCTTTGCCATCATCAGACACCCACACGGCCCCCAGACAGGCCCACACGAGCTCGGGAAGGTAAAGAAGAGCTCGCAGGTACACCAGTGTAGGCATGGAGCGTCGCGACCCAGGGTTTGTTATGGTACCTGAAGGCAAAAACATTATCAACATTAATGCAACTAAACAGTGGCAAAGTTTAAGTAAACTAATGGCTTAATTTGCATGTTGTAATACAGCACTACTATTAAGAAAGACAGAACGGAACTACCATTACTTAAGACATAGTTTAGAGTTATTCGAAATCCTCTGAACACCTATGCTCTCTAACCTTTGAATCTGTAGTTTGAAGTGGTGTGATGAGCCTTTCGCAGCACTTGAGGCAATTCACAAACTACCCAGGATGTTGGACATTACAGAAGTACCAGGCTAAGACTGCTGTACTTGTAATTATTGACAGCTATTCATCTTCTACACCGTTTGTCATTAGGGTCTAGGGTGGGCTGGAGCCTACCCTAGTGGGGCTACAGGGCATATAGACAAATAAATGAAATTCCTATTCACGTCTAAGAGCAATGTAACATAACTTGCATGTTTTTTAGTACCCTGGGAAACCACATTAACTAAAAATGTCTACTATTACAGCAGATGGAAGTTATTGTTTTATGGTATGAGGGTTACCTTGAGCACTAACATATACAATGGCACATAATGACAGGATGATAAGTGCCAGCACCACCATGAGTCCAATCAGGTAGATGTGAAGAACACCTTTCCCGTTACAATCGAAATGACCCTTGTGATAAGAGTACAGGATGATGGTGCCAATCCACCTAAATTAAAATACATAAAGTGGGGCGTAAGCAAAGAGAGACCAACGTGCTAACTGCATTCACGAATCAAAA
This sequence comes from Vanacampus margaritifer, assembly GCF_051991255.1. Classification (NCBI taxonomy): domain Eukaryota; kingdom Metazoa; phylum Chordata; class Actinopteri; order Syngnathiformes; family Syngnathidae; genus Vanacampus; species Vanacampus margaritifer. The sequence continues at coordinate 15,493,868 of NC_135449.1, forward strand.
TACTGTAGTAGAGTTACAGTTAAGGATTATGCAACAAAAGTGTTTATTTGACATCTAATACAGACACATACATACCAAAGTGCGCGGATGAATAATTCGAATGCTCCAGGGAAAACTAGATCATCACTGGCGATTCCCCACCGCCGACCAAAAACCACCAATCCAGGCATTTTGGGTTTAAAACGAAGAAATGTTGACTGGAAGTGTTAGATTGCTACAAAATCTCTTTAACGCGCGCTTGGAGACATTCATGACTCCACTTCCTGAAAGAAAATCAGTGTTGCCACATTGTACTTCTCCTACGTTGCAACACTAGCTTCAGATTCCTGTCTCGACACGCCATTTTACACTACAACAGATAACAGATTGTCTTGATTGTTTACCATCGTGGTGATGGCCAAAGTGTCTCGCTATTCGTTTCGACGAAGGTCAAATACTAGTAACCGCGTGCTAAACTGACATTAAATAATGTTGTTACGGCGCTTTAAAGGAGGTCAGTGGAATTGCTGATGTTACGTGACGAGCTTCTTATCTTCTAATGTTAGCTACAAATACTAAAAATAAACCTATTTCAAGATAACGACTTGAATCGATCACACGACTCCTAGTTTTGACGTGTTACAAAAATATTATTTTGTCGCACGGCCACAGTATTTGTTGCGAAAAATGATTGTTCACTAATTGTAAAACAGACCTGTTTTGCCCACAGTCTGTATTCATGTCCATCCGCATGTAACAACCCTGCGCAACAACGCGTTGTTTGTTAGTTCCGCTTCTACTTTTTCTTCTGGCGACGTATAATTAATATGTATCACGCATATTCCTGTAGCCTATATTGCCTTCATCATTTTTTTGTTTACACTCTTCCACTTTTAATCCCCATTCTGTGAAATATGAGGCAGCAGGCCCGGCTTATACATATATTTGTAGAAATTTGCCCACTGATTCAAAACAGGTTCCATGGTGTAATGGTTAGCACTCTGGACTCTGAATCCAGCGATCCGAGTTCAAATCTCGGTGGAACCTTGGTTTTTGCATTTTACATAATATATGTAGGTTTTTCTTATTGAATTTTATCAAAAACATATTCACCTTTAAATGCTCTTTTTATCACTAGAGAAATGTGGAAAGGGGTAGCTCGTCTGTTCACGCCGTACTCGTTCGTCATTTCCAGTGACGTCAAGGCATCATGGCGGCACTGGCACATATGGCTCGACTCTGTATTTCTCTTTATAGTAATGTCCGAGTTCGTTCAATCGTAACTCCGCAGTCGGTAAAACCTAGGTTTGTCCAGACTAGTGAACTAAAAAACAGCCTGCAGCCGAACGCTGGTTATGCAAACCGAGGGCCAGATACGGAGGAGGTTAGTCAAATAGTGTGCTGCATTGTAGTGAATGTCCTCTGAAAAAAATGAAGGCACCGTTCTTATTTTATATTTATTATTTTTGTTTTGACTACGCATGACTTGTATGACCCACATGTAATTGTAACGTTTCATGATGCCGAATCAAACGACTGATATTATTTTTTACCTTTTTTTAGGATGCCCAACACGTACATGTTCCAGTAGGTAAATATTTGCCAACTAAATTACAAAACCGTTATATTGTCTTACTAATTTACTGATGCCTACTTTTTAATACCACTTTATTTTCTTTAGACCGTCTGACAGTGTCTTATAGTAGAAGCAGTGGTCCTGGTGGTCAGCATGTCAATAAAGGTTGTCAAACGGAGAACGCTGGATTTCTTTGTGTTCCACGTTGACAATGCCATTTTCAACCCACAGTCAACACGAAAACCGAGGTCAGATTTCATGTGTTAACTGCAGACTGGATCCCAGAAGACGTGAGACAGAAAATCATGCAAAAGGTAAGCTTAAAAACAAGAATTACCTGTGTTCTTGCTCTGTATTTCTAATTTAATGGTAATTAAAACAATTGAGTACAACAATTCCGCTTTGCGACGCAGAACAAAAATCGTATCAACAAGGCTGGTGAGTTGATGGTGACCTCAGAGCTGAGCAGGAACCAGCACAGGAACTTCAGTGACTGCATACAGAAGATCTCAGCCATTATTATTGAAGCTAGCGAGAAGCCACACGAGGCCACGCCAGAAGATATCGCCCTCAGGAAGTCTAGGTAACAATTTTACATCATTCAGGAATTCCCCCTTTCCATTGCCTTGTAAAGGCCAGCCACTGTTTGGGGAAATGCTGTGGACTGGTTATCTTTCTTTTATTAATAGGTCCTTTAAGGCTCTTAGATGGGAAAAATGTTTTTCAGGCTGGACAAGAGAAACATGGAGAGACTCCGACAGAAGAAAATCCGTGCTGCTACAAAAGAGAGCAGGCGACTGGGCTTCGATTGATGTTCCAACCAGCTTTATAATTTCACTGTATTTATTCTATTTTCTTTTTAATAAAAGTTTTGAAAAATGTATATGCATACTGCTTCAACATTATGTGACTGCATGTTGACAGTTTAAACAAACTGTTTAACCATGGATAAAAAAATATTTTTTAAAAGTGCCAAGGAATCAAAATGTACATAATTACTGTACTGGAATATAGAAATGCATTACTTGTCACTGATATCAGCTACCACCAATTGTTTATCAGCTTGTTAACACTGCATTAGCATAACATTTACCAACTGGAGCATAATCTAGCATAGCAAATATGACTTTATAAATGTAATGAATTACTACTGTACTGTAACACCATAACTGTGGGTCATACGCAGAGTGCTGCGTCTAATTCGGCAAAAATTGAATTCATCCCATATACCGCACAATACATGTACAAGTGGGTGTGCGTGGAAGCGATAATACTATCAATAGCGACGAAACCTAGCGTTATAAAATCTTATTTCGAAACAAACACCCAATGTCAAAAACATAGCAGAGGATGGTTTCGATCCATCGACCTCTGGGTTATGGGCCCAGCACGCTTCCGCTGCGCCACTCTGCTCACATGGGAGATTAGTAAAATGTAATATATGTACAAATCACCCGCACATGGTGATTTCAACTTCAATAGGTGGATGTCGTGGAAAAAAAAGCCGTGAACGCTTTTGGGGAGTTTGAAAAGTTTCAATAGTTTTCAATGAACAAGAAAAAATAGCGACCACGAAGGGACTCGAACCCTCAATCTTCTGATCCGAAGTCAGACGCCTTATCCATTAGGCCACGCGGTCCACAACTTAAAAGGTGTATAATTCCCAAAAAGTATATATTATTTATTAGTAGTTCGACGATTGGAAATACGTCTACCGTGGCAAATTCACCGTGCAAGCTAACAAGCATAAATTCTCAACGGCTACTTAAGCAACAATTGAAAAGTACACATTATTTACAAAACTGTAGGCGGACAGACGTCATATCCACACGAACGACTTTGACCATTGCGGGCTTCGGCCGGAAACGGAAGTTTTTAGTGATTGAAACAAAAAATAAACATGCCATCGAGCGCATTTACTAATTTTCCAACATTGCTGACATTACTGATAAAATATAATTAAATTCTACTCATTGATTTTTATCTTATTGTATTCAGACAAAAAATTGTAAAATAAAACTGACTGATTATTTAAATTATATTACACCAACATATTATTATACCAAACTACATAGTGTCATTTTTTTCATGTACAGGTTACCAGATTTTATTTTGTAAATATGAATTCAGCCCAGTCAGACTTTTTTTTACAGTGCACTGTTTCCTTCATCACAATCTGAAAAATGTTTGGCGGCATCTACACATTTTTGCTCTCAAATGGCTTGAAAGTCAGGAACGCTTACTGATGCTGATCCCTGCTTTTGGTGAACTATAACCTCACTCCTGCAGGACTTAGAAGGAGCATAAAGACTTGCGTCTGTCCGCTTGCACTCCTCATGACCTTCTCGTTTCCGCCTCAAGCAGCAGAATGGGCTTGCAATGGCTGATGTCAGCCAGAATGCAAGCGAGAGGAAATTTGGAACTGCTGTTCACTTTGACGTCTTTTCAAATGGAGGACGAGGACACGCACACGCGCATCAAGATTAGCACAAATGTTTGGCTTCTTTGATTGGATATACGCACGCACGCTGCTGACATTGCTTAGAATATACGACCGTTTTTCTAAACTCATAAACGAAGGAACATGTTGTGCTCAACCACCTCAGTGACTTAGACCCCAGAGATAAGGAAGCCCACCTCAGATTCCCCACACCCTGCTTCCTCAAAGGAAGATGTGTTGGTGGAATTGAGGAGGTCTTTGAAGTATTCTTCCCACCGATTCATGATGCCTCGAGTCGAGGTCAGCAGCACCCCATCTCCACTATACACAGTGTTAAGGCGCACTGCTTTCCTCTCCTGAAACGCGGAATGATGGACCAGAATTTCTTCGAAGCCGTCCGGAAGTCGTTTTCCATGGCCTCACCGAACTCCTCCCATGCCCGAGTTTTTGCCTTAGCGACCGCCGAAGCTGCATTCCGCTTGGCCAGCCGGTACCCGTCAGCTGCCTCCGGAGTCCTACCGGCCAAAAAGGCCCAATAGGACTCGGGTTCGAGGATTACCGCCACGACAGGCACCAACCACCTTACGGCCACAGCTCCGATCAGCCGCCTCACCAATGGAGGCGCGGAACATGGTCCACTCGGACTCAATGTCCCTCGCCTCCCTCGGGACAAGGGAGAAGTTTTGCCGGAGGTGGGTGTTGAAACTCTTTCTGACAGGGGATTCTGCCAGACGTTCCCAGCAAACCCTCACAATACGTTTGGGTCTGCCAGGTCGGACCAGCATTTTACCCCACCATCGGAGCCAACACATCACCAGGTGGTGATCAGTTGATAGCTCCGCCCCTCTCTCACCCGAGTGTCCAAGGCGGAGGAAGGCTACCCTCTCGTCCACCGGGGTAAACCCTAACGTACAGGCGCCTAGCCGGGGGGTGGCAATAAGTATGCCCCTCTCACAGGTGGTAAACCTATGGGAAGGGGGACCCACATTGCCTTTTCGGGCCCCATGGGTATAGGCCCGGCCACCAGACGCTCGCCTTCGAGCCCTGCCTTCAGGCCTGGCTCCAGAGGGGGGCCCCGGTGACCTGCGTCCGGGCAAGGGAAACGTTTTTCCAATGATTTTGTTCGTCATAAGGAGTCATGTGAACCGTGCTTGGTCTGGTCCCTAACCTAGGACCTACATGGGTGACCCTGCCAGGGGCATAAAGCCCCAGATAACACAGCTCCTAGGGTCATTGGGACACACAAACCCCTCCACCACGGTAAGGTGTCAGCTCACGGAGGAGTAACAAACAGAACCAAAAAAAAAAGCGGTAACAAAACTCTAATTCCAACAAATATTTCCTCTGCTCTGCTCTCATCTTTATCAATTAATATCATTCATGAGCTTTTGAATTCATTAGCAACAAATTCACTTTTCCCTCTTTATTATACAATACCTTTCAAGTCAAAAGGATATTTTAAGTAACTCCAATGACCCTCCCTCACCACAAAAAAAACCTGCCTCTTACTCATGTGACACTCAGTAGATGTATAGAAACCACAGATGATGATGACTACTTCCTTGGGTGTCAGTGCTTCATTTTTCTACAATATCAGAATAAGGTTTCCTAAATGTTTTAGGTAATATTGATTACTGGCACACACGTGGTGCACAAACGCCAGCTGGCTTTTGAAGGCGCGCCTCCCCTGCATGGTAAGATAACTGTGTGAAAAGTTGTTCTGTTGCAGGTACTGGTACCCGGCTCAGCCTGAAAAGAAAGGCAAATACTGCGCTGTGATAGCGGGTGACAACCAGGACCGCTGGCACAACTACTATTGTGACAGCGACAAGCTGAAGTACATCTGCAAGTGCAAGCGTGCCAACTGTGAGTCTTCAGCTTATTGGTTTGTGGCTGCATTGTGTTAGTGTGAAATTCAGGAAAGCGGCTCCCAACAATTAAAAAATGTTTTAGCTTGAAATGTTGACCCGTAAAGGCTTCCGTTGAGAAGTTGTCCTTCATGCATGTCATCAAATGATTGTTTCCCAATCCGGCTGATTGGATTCCATTCAAATAAGAACTTCAACCTTTAACCTTTTTTTAAGGGAATCAGATGATGCCATTACAATTTTTAAAGATTTTCATGTTGACACACACTGCAACAGAATGCCGGGAGCCGAGAGCCGCTGTCCTGCCTGTTTTCCATGTCTCTCTCCTCAAACAGCTGACTCACCTGATCAGCTATTCAGCAAGCTCTGTAGAAGCCTAATAACGATCTTGTTCATCAATCAGGTGTGTTGATGGAGGGAGACATGGAAAACAGGCAGGGACTCTCGAGGACCAGGGTTCCCTACCACTGCCTTAAGGCATGCTCAAAAAGCAACCCTGAAAAAAAGGCAGACTAAACAACAACAAAAAAGGCGCCTTACATCTCCACCTTATGGTCAAATGGAGAAGTACATGTCCAACAAGAACATTTGCATGTCGTTGCTATGTAAAAAACACGTGTCATCTTTTACATTTTTATGTTTTGGCATGAAACTGAATGCATACGTCCCAAAAACGTAAACATGTAAAAGTTGAAAAAAAAGTTTTTCACATAACAGTGACGATGTCTTCTAATGTGCTTTCTCCTTCATCTGCAGACCAGAGCCGAAATCCTCCTGCTCCTTGCACCACCTGTTCTTGTCCTGCTCCTCCTGTGACCTGCCTTAGCCAAAAGTGCCCTCCTTCTAAAATGTGCGTGTGTATGTGTGTGTGTGTGTGCATGTGTGCGTGCGTGAGTGTGTATTCATTAGTTCATCTAAAACCTATTAAAAATCCCATACCGTTCACCTAAACCGAATACTTCAGAACCCAGCTAGAGTTGTGAGGTTGCCAGGTGACCTGAGGAAGGATCAAAGAAAATAAAGCAAAGTGAAATCCAGCACCGACCAGACATTACATACTGCCCACCGGGTTACCAACCAGAGTCTTTCACCAACCCCAGAAACATCTAAATTCCAACAAATTAGGGAGACCTCAAGAGACCAAAGGAGAGACTGAGGAAAGGAAGGAAGAACAGATGAAACAGAGTGAGATCCACAGACACCAGCCTTCACCGATTCAATGACCAGAGGAAGAAGCAGATTGTGTTTGAGTTTCGATAGATGCTGGTGTGTTGGATCTGGCATGCATGAAAATCTCTACCAAAGAGGGGAGCCGTCGACCCCTGCCAGGACAGAGCAAGAGCAACACCTCAGGGCCCCCCAAGTCACGGCAGCGGCAAGGGGCAACCCCCGGGCCCCGCAGGGGCCACCGGCTGGAGAGCAAACCCAGGAGCCAGGAGCGCCCCCCACCCCAACACGGCCCGCGCCCCAACCCAACGCAGCAGGACGGGGCACGGCAGGCCCGCCGGGCACCCCACCGGTCCACAGCCCCTGCTCCCCCCACGACACCCCGCCCCCCATCCACCCCAACCCAGCCCCAGCCGCCCCCAGGCCCCCAGCAACAGTGTGATGTTTATCTAAAAAATAAATGCGCTTGCGCAACGAGCCACAAACGCACTTTTGACAACTCGCAAGCAAAAGTCAGGGAAAATGCACACAAAAAATTACAAAAGACATGTGAAAATCGCGGATATATTTGTGGATCTGAAAAGCACGTGAAAATTACGAATGTTTGTGGATCTGAAAAACATGTGAAAATCGCGAAAATATTTGTGGATCTTAAAAACACATGTGAACACGAATTTATTTGTGTGAATATTTTTTAGACAAATTTCTCCTCATAAGCTTTGCCATCACTATCAACATATTAAAGTTCACGGTCATGTGTTGCACTTCGCACACTCATCCACAACAAGGCTGGTTGATTGCCTCCATTGATTGAAATGCTTTTAGTTGTTCAAAGGCATATGCACTCTTCGCATTTATAAGGTAGTTCACGGTGTCCATGTACATGATCGGTTGCTTCAATGTATTGGGACAGTCCAATTTTTGTAACGTCCCGCTGGCGTTTATTTGCCTGTAAGCTTTCCCGGTGCAACGTGCACTTTGCGTGCTCATTGCCGTCAATTCAGCCGTTTTAATACGCGTCGTTTATACTATTGTCTAGGTGTCGGAAGCTGGACACGCCTACCGGCAGACTTCGTGGGTACTATCTATATTCTTGTCCAGTTTGAAGCAGTTGCTCGGCAAGCGTGAATGCTAAAGGACTCTGAGCGTCCACTAGTGATGGGCATGACAGTTCTTTTAAGTGAACTGAATCTTTATAATCAGTTCATTAAAAAGAACCGTTCAAAAGATTTGTTCATTGAATCGTTCGTCTCCGTCTAACACAAATGTATGTGTCACTGTCAGTTACTTGTTTGTGTTGACTACCTAAGTAACCCTAAAACTGTTTTACAAATGTTTATTCTGCAAAAATTGATCTGAAAGGAACATCAATGCATACAACAATGTGCACAGGACAGGACAGAGTGAAATACTGTAGCAAATTCTAATTTACTGCGTTTTTTTTTTAAATTTTAGTTTACTCAATTGCTAGGTAGGTAAAGTTGGTTTGACTTAGACAAGAAAATTATGTAGATGTAGATCATTTAATAGAGTCATTAGAATCGGGTCAAATTGGCACCCAAGGTATAGCAGGGTTGTGTTTGATGTTATGTCCAATTGCAACACATTAACAACAATGAATGCAGTTTAAGGCTTTATTATCATCAGTCTTGGTTGAGACAGTGGTATTTAACTGACAAGATGAATCTAAAATATGAGTCACAATAATGATACAGCACATGGTTAGAATGAATAGTAAATGTAAAGCGATAACATATGGTATGACATTGTTTTAATAAAAAAATACAGCGGTACAGTTCCACTCTCAAAAGCAAACAAAGTACAAAAGATGATCCAAAAACACTGATAAAAGCCGGTAGGTTTACATTAATATTTATCTAGCATTCTAACTGAGTTAACAGTTTGCTTAAAATGCACTTGATACATCACAGTTATCATGTTTTATTTACTGCAAAATGTTCATAATCTCTGCTTTCCTCGCCAGAATTAATTTAAAAAAAAAGTCTATCCCTCACAACTTCATATTGTGAATGTGTTGCGTCAAATATGCCTGAGCAAGGTTTTCAAAGTTAGTCTTGTGTTCCACATGTTAAAAACATTCATTTTAGTAAAGCTTTATACTATACACAGGCAATCATGACACCCCAAAAAAAAGTCATTTAATCATGAAAAGGATTTTTAAGGTTAGTCGTTTAGGCTGCACGTGTTTAGACAAAGCCCTGGCTTCAACATGCCTATTATTAAATATGTTGTTAGAATGACTCAATGTCAAAAAACGTTGACACCAAATGATTATTTTAAAAAAACAGTGGGAAACAAATCATGCAAGTGACCATTTGTGATGACCCTTGTGGGACAAGCCGAAAGTCAAAACATGACTTAAAGACTACCGACCTGCGTAGTAGGTTAACTGGCCAATAGCAAGAACTTCACATTAAGCATTCTGATAGTGGCATCATTATTCCCATTCCACTCCCACTAAAAGTGAGCAAGTTTACATAATTAAGAAGTAAAACAAGAAAGCTTATTCATACATTCATATCAAAAAAATAAAAGTAATGGGAAACTAGCACCATAGGCTCAACATGAACCAATGTTCCAGAAATGTTAATAGATTCCATTGTTTCAAATACAACATGGTTCAACATAGCAACTGTTATTTCCATTTGTATTCATGTCAGTGATATAGTGGTGAGCTTTTACGTTCTAGTGTACTATTTATTGAATATGAGGGCGCCTCGGTTTATGTCATATAACATTTTGAGGCTATGAACAGCGTACAGCGTAAGAATACGTCATCACGTGGTACCGTGTTTATGCTCAGTTACTGTCATACTTACTATTTCTCATTTGACTATTTTACATTTATGGCCTAGAAGTGGCCTTCAAACAAATATTCACTGTAATTGTAATTTTGCTGCAGCATTAAAGTAGGTTGGTGACAGACTGTGTATTCCAAGTTAAGTACAAATTAAGGCCATCATATAACAAGGACCCCTTGCATCTGAAGCCAGCGTCCGATAGTAGAGCAACAAATGTGAATGTGACATAATTTTACCTTTGCCAAGGATGTTGTTTACGATTTATTAGTTGCACAACAATTGAAGTTGTTTAAAAAAAAATAAAAATTAAATTAAACAAAACTCGTTGAATTCTGGTGTGTATCGAGATAAAAGAGCAAAGCCGAGAGGTTGAGAATCGTGTTGGTTTGTTCATAGAAGGATAACACAAAACTTTGCAAAGGGGTGTCATGTGCTACGACGTTTATTCTTCGGTGTAAATTACCGGCAGGACTAAATGTAGATAGGGATTACCCCGCTTTTTGCCATTTGAGTGTGAACACAATGCGAAAGTGCTAGTTTTCTGTCTTTTTGCTGTCTTAATTCATATAATTATGTGGCAAGATGTGAAAACAGCAGTAAACAGGAATTTTGTAGGTTCAAAATAAAGGTCGTTAACTCATTCACTCCCAGCCATTTTCACTGAAGCAATCCCAAAGCTCCCGGCCATTTTACTGGCTTTGGACTGATTTTGCAAGGCCCATAGAATATTGTGTTCTATTGCTATAAAAACATGGAACCTACCAAAATAAAGATTAAAGTCTTGTTGTTCATCAGGAAAAAAAGTCAATTTCTATCGGTTTCTGTTTGGCAGCAATTAGCATTAGAATATAGCTAAGTTTCATCATTATTCACAAATCTGTTTAGAACTGGGGGTAAATGAGCTTTATGCAATATGGCCCTGGTTGATCTCATATACTCTGCTGCAACCTGCTGTAACAACTACCATTGTTTCAACCAGTTCTTTACAATTGAGAGGCTGCATCAAAGCTTTCTGTATGATTTAGCATAAAAAAACGTATACAGTAAATACGTCTTTGGGACACTTAAATCATTTATAATAGAACGTATTTATACATCTTTGTGAGCATATGAGTTAATTGACAATTTCTTTGTTCGAGTCCGAGCGCATGCTACTGATTGCAAACACCACAACTATGATGTGGAATATACATAGATATATATTTAATCTCGTTAATACTTCAATCTTGACAGAGGTCTGTGTTCCACTGAGTGCCATTCCATTTTGTATGTTATTTCATTGTTTACAATTGCATAGCATTTTGAAAATATTGAGTTTCTCAGTGAATAAGGTAAGAAAGTAGCATATGCAGCATGGTGTAGAGCCAAAGGAGGATTGTTCGGCCTTGGTGGAGGTTTTCGCTCTACTTGTTTGCATTCTAGTTAAAAGACTAAAGTGTGATTAGAGATTGTTTCCCCATAGATAATATACATACTGTATTCCACACATATTCTTGTTTTGTAGTCAACACATTTAAATAGACATATTTTGTTTGTAACGAGTGCCAACAGCAGGCACGGTTAGCTTTACACTTCTGAGCTTAAGATTTCTAATTTTGGCTCCCTTCATTTGTTGAGTTTGCATGTTCTTCACATGCTAGCATGGGATTTCCCTAAGCACATGCTTGTTAAGTTCATTAAAGACAGTAAATTGTCCATGAATGTGAGTTTGAATTGTTGTTTGTTTGTATGCGCCCTGTACGGAAGTGTGGAACTGCTAACGTTTTTTACTGTCAAACTAGTTCGAACGTACATGCAAATACATTCGAACCTACTTATAGGCTAAATATTAAAAACATAGCATTTTTTCCCATAATGCCACGGGGTTTTGACTTGCACATGCACAAGTAAAATAATAATAATAATTTGGCCTACATTATACCCGTAGTTTGAGGGTTAGCTAATTAAACATTGTTTATTCGTAATTTAAAAAAAATGTTTTTATTATTCATTATTTATTTATCGCACAAAACTCAAAAGTATGTGCACTTCGATCTGTGGAGTGGTTTTGTGGAATGGTCTTGAAAATTATTTTTATTTTTTTTTTAAGTATTTGTCAATTTAAGAAACTGTATAAAAAAATTCATTCTTGCTAAATATACTAGGAAGGAATAATAATAAAACAGTGGTTGAAAATAGAATGCTTGTTTGGCATTTACGAATAATGAGTTAGTAAAGAAATAAGTGAGGTGAAATCGGGATAAGACTAGATAAGCATTTCGAATAGCAATTCTTTTCTTTTATAAGTGGGTTTCTTTGGGTTTCTTTTCAGAGTATTCATACTTGTTTTGTGGAATAGCTGCGCTAAACGTCTCTGTTGTTTGTTTGTTTTTTGACAAAATTGTCAAATTATGCTATTTTGTTGTAATGTTATTTTTCAATGTTTCAAATAGAGTAGTGTATGATTTTCATTTAGCATTTCTTTCCCATAATGCCATGGGGTACAGACTTCCACATGCGCATATCAAATCATCATATTGGCATTATGGGCAAAAATGCCAAGCGGAAATCATGGACTGCAGACATAATAAAAAGACAAAAACTACGAACAATGTTCTCTCTCTACAACGCGGTTCACTTTTCGCAGCCTGACTTTTTGGCAGATTTTTTTTTGTGCAATTTTGCATGCATTTTACTTTTTTTATCGTAATGTGCCTATTTTATAAAATATATGAAAGTTTGAGAATGTTTAAACAAGAAATAAATATGAATGCCTTGATGAGAAAAGTGTATAAACTGTGTTTTACTTCTTTAAAACATTTATAATAAATGTAAAACATAAAGATGGATGTCATTTATTGCGGGTATTCTTTGGAACCTAACCCCAAAGGAAAACAAGGGAACACTGTACTTCCTTAATTTAAATCCTAAAAAAAGGTGCTTTTTTGTTATGTTTTATTTTTGTTTTACTTTTTAGTATGCACAAGTCAATACTTTGTGGCATAATAGGAAAAAAATACTTTGTTTGAACCTTTTTAGCATTTTGCCTACAAGTACGTTGAAACATATTTCCAAGTTGATACATGCAAATAAGTTTGAATGAGTTTACCTGTCAAAAATGTTTACTCTACACTGGCAGTTCCATGTTTCCGTAGCCATGTGATTGACGGCCCCCCTACCGGGGATAGGCTCCATCATCTGCAACCCTAACAAGGTCTAGCGATTTAGGTAATGGATGGAGTGTGATCGTGTGCAATACCTGTGGTTTGTGTAGGTTTTTGTGTAGGTTTCACAGCGCAGAAGCACTAAACACTGACACTGTCCTATAACTGTCCTCTATAGCTAGACGCGTGACTATTTACTAGATTTGCCTGATTTGCTTGATTTGCTGGATTTTGCAGATTTGGAAGCTTTAATATCCATCTTGGTTTTCTGGATACGAGAGAATATCTCCTTGAAGAGAGCCTTATACTCTGGAGCGTTTTGCCCCAGACGCTTATCCACCGCCTCCACTTGCTTGCCAATCATCTCGATGGCTTCTGGTGTGGAGGGGGACTGGGTAGGGCTGGGCGGAGGTGCAGGGGCGTGGCCCATAGCGCAGTCTTTCATGGAAGGATCTCGGGAAACGGGTCGGGACGTCTGGACGCCGGCGTGGCAAAGGTTTTCCTCGTGGCGTCTGCATTTTCCCAGCAGCTCCTCGTATTTTTCCAGTAATGCGTGGTACTGCTCATCCACCTCCCTGAGGATGGACATCCCTCTCTTCCTCACGCTGTTGGCGTGAAGTGCGTAGCTTCCTCTCCTGCGACCAGACGCATCCCGGGCGACTATGGCGTTGAGTGCTGTGTCGCTACAGCTTTTCCTCACGGGGTTCGACTCGGGGAGAGCCTCCCCGTCCACACCGGTGCCGCCCTCCGTTTCCTCCCTAACACCTCCTCCTGTCTCACCGACCTCTCCCTCCAAGAAGGTGTCGGTCTCCGGCGTACTGTTGAGGACAGTTTGGGTCAGGGTAACGCCATCATCCTCGTTTCCAAGAAGGAAAGTCCGAGTGTGGCGTAGCTGTTGTAGCTCCTGCAGCTCCACCTCCAATTCCCGTACCCTTGCCTGGCAACTCTCGGCATCCTAGGATAAAAATCACAAAGTCGCATTGTACGATAGTGGCTTGTCGTAACGTGAAAGAAATAGCACAAAAATCACCTGCACACGTGTTTGCAGGCGCGAGAAGTCTGCAAGGAGCAGGTTGCACTCCTTCTCTACACCCTCTCGGCGACCCCGCTCTGTCCGAATAGCCGCTCGCAGAGCTGACACCGCCTCTCTCAGGTGCTTGTTCTCCTCTTCAAATGGTTGACTCTTCAGCTCCAAAGTAAAGCTTTCAGCCCTTCCCACTACAAACTCATCCTCGTATCTGACACAATCATAAAAACAAGCTTTGAAGGGGGCATATTAGGGAGAATTGTCTCTCGAGTGCAAAAGTGGCAAATCCAGGTCCAGAAAGTAAAAACCCTGCCACAGTTTGGCTTTAGCCCCTGATGCTAGTTAGCTAGCAAGCTAGCTCCTAGCAGGTAAATGAGCACCAATGGAGCTAGCTATCTAGCACCACCGGCTAAATGCCACAGTTTGGCTTTAGCCAATGATGGAGCTAGCTACCTAGCACCTGGGGCTAAATGCCACAGTTTGGCTTTAGCCAATGATGCTAGCTAGTTAGCTCCATTGGTGCTCATTTAACTGCTAGGGAGCTAGCTAGCTAGCTAAATAGTTAGCATCAGGGGCTAAAGCCAAACTGTGGCAGGGTTTTCACTACTTGGACCTGGATTTGCCCCCTCTGCTGGAGTGCCTGTCCACAAGTAAATCCTTCATCTACCTATCCTTCATCTACCTATTATTTTAGTGAGTTACTGTTATGAGATAGTGGGGCTATTACTTATTAATGCTATTACTTCAATCCAGCCTCCCCCACAAACAACTTTAATATGTTTTTTTATTATGAAGAACCTACCACTTCTCCGTCATTGCTCATTGAGCTGCACATTACCTCACTGACAGTTTATCACAGTTTAAAAAAGTCGAGATTTCTACTAAAACTGTCCATCACCAGTAATAAGCTTTTATTTTATGTTTTGATTAGACTATTTAGCAGGTCATGTCTTGCTGCAAAATGATTTGCTGCTTGCAGAGATGAGTCCATCTTGAACTAAACGAGCCACCTCTTTGAAATTAATGACAAGAGGTCAGCAGTTTTTTTTCTTCTCCTTCCCGGCTGGGCAGAGAGGGGAGGGGAGAGCAGTTACACACACACACACACACACACACTCAGGAGGGTGACATTGTGCTAACTAATTCCTGCATACTTATATAAATAACTTTTTGCTGATATGTTGATTAATGTGCATAATCATAAAAAAACTATTTTTGATTGATTGATTGATTGATTGATTGATTGATTGATTTGCACATCGATTGATTGATTTATTCTAATTGTGCCAACTGGTGCTTGTTAGCCCCAAAGGAGAACGTGACTAGTCCACAGGTCTGTTCTAAAAATAGCTCCCATATATTTATTTATTTTAACTTAACATGGTACATGTTTTTAATGTACCAACTATTCTATATTTAGTTTAAAAATAAAATATATTGATTGGCATCCCAAAAAAAAAGAAATGTTTTAATTGTAAAAAGGAAATTTTAGAACTGTAACTTAAGTAGGGATTATAATATCTGTAGAGCTGTCAAAATTAATCGATTAATCAACAAGTAATCATTATCAAATTATTCTCCAACTATTTTAATAATCTAGTAATTGTTTTAGCTATTTTTTATTTTAAAATTTTCCAAATCCTTTGATTACAGCATATCAACAGTAATTGTTCACTGATTTTTTATGTAGTCCTTCATAAAAGAAGATCTTATCTTCTATGTTTAATCAAAATAAGACATTTGCAAACATCTGTTTTTACTTTGAAAAACAATTACTGAACCGGTAACATAGTACAAAATCAGGGCTTTATACCATAAACAAAGTTCAGTTGAGTTGAGAGCTGAGTTTGCTTTCATTCTTTATCAAGGCGTTCACATGATTTCCATACTGGGCTTGTCTTCCACAAGTAGAAGCAAGCAGACGGCCGCTGAGTGACGCAGAATTGGAGACAGCCAAACGTGAGTCGGCACGCTTGTACTCATCTGGAGAGAGCCACCGGACTGGTCGTCTTTGTAATTAAAGCCAGACTCACCAGTCTGTGGGACGGGATGAGGGCTGACTCACTGTATAAGGCAGTGCCTAAAACAAGCTAATTTCGGCAAGTCAAGATTTATGTTTTTGTATTTAAAACTCTTGATCGATGGGGTGTTTTGACAAACGTAAGCTTGAAACTGTTTGAGATGGTAAAAAATACAATAGACCTCTTTTAAATTAGCCAGAATAAACCCAAAAATGTCCACTAAAAACATAGAAATATCTACATTTAGTTATGTTCTTATGTTATCAGGAATCTACACGTACGATATCCTATCTACCTTAATTTTTGCCCATCCCTGTTTTAACTTGTTGTTCATGATTTGTGCTTAACTCCTTTGTCATTACCAGACAGCAGTGAGACCACCATACCTGGGTGCTGTGCAAAGTTCCCTCAGACAAGGAAAGGAGTGGATGGTCTTGCGTCGTTCCCTCTTCTCCCTTTTCACTCTGAGCTGTTCCACTGAGCGCAACTGCTCCACCTGTCCTGAAAGGGACTCCACCTGATTCTGCAACGTCTCAATGGTCCCTGTTAACCTGATCCAAAAGGCAGGACAACACGTTTTTTTAAAGCAGGATGGTGACACATTTAAGAGTGAGTAAAGATTTTACCTTTCGATCTTTTGCTGTGAGGTCTTGCTGTCAATCACGAGTGTTTGATTGGTGTGCTCAAGTTCTCTTGCAGTACCATCCAGCTGCTCGTACACTTTGGCGTGCTGTTCATTCATGTCTCGAAGGACTTCCAGCTGTTTTGACAGGTACTGTACAATAAACACAGAGATATGTTTGTTCTACTGAATTAATCTACTGTATATTATTGCTTAAAAGACTACTGAACACTGAGTTATCATATTTCATTGTTTTTCTGGTTAATTTCCTCTCCCTGTAATGAAGAAGTCACCCCTCAAAAAATGTCTTTACAATAATATGTTCTAAATGACAAAACAGTTGCTCAGGGCTTTGGTAACAACCAATTATGACTCAGCTTGCGAATGTCACATGACCAAACTCAGAAAAAAGGTGATCTGTGATTGGTCAGACTCATTACCTTAGCCCTGAGCAACTGTCATGTCATTTTCACTCGACAACAAGTGCCAAAATGGCCACCCTCTGGGATGGATAAAAACAGGTAGATTTTGCTGCTTAATTCATATTCCGCAAACGTAATATTAATCAGAATGCCGTGTTTAAACTAGTTTAGTTTACGTCCTCTTTAAATGTGCCTGTTTTAACTGTGATGATGACTCATCTATTATTCAAAATTTTTTTTTCAAATTATTGCACAGCAAGCAGCACATATTACTATTCCTAGAAAAATGGGCTTATTATTATGGGACTGCTTTGCGTAGCAAGCAGCACATATTACTATTCCTAGAAAAATGGGCTTATTATGGGACTGCTTTGCGTAGCAAGCAGCACATATTACTATTCCTAGAAAATTGGGCTTATTATTATTCTACCTAGGACAGTGGTTTATCCGCTAAAATGCGGCCCGTACCGTACATCGCACCGGCACAAATGAGGTATCAAACGATGCGGCTCGATCTGACTCGCTGCGCTATTATTTTTCTAAGAATTCCCAGTTACCATGGTGACGCTATTCCCAAAAAACTCCCAAATTAACTCCCCATTGGGAATGAATGGGAAATGGGAAGAGAAAATCACACATCAAGCACCTTTTTCCAAGACACGCTGCGCGCGCATACGTTATCCGACCGATACGAATTTTAGCTCATTTTGTAGGAATTTTTCCCATCTTTAGCTCAGTGTCGAAATCTTTTTTAAGGAATGAAAGCCCCCCCCCCCCCCCCCCCCCCGTGCGGGTTCAAAGACAGTGACTGAATTAGCTTTCTCACACACTCTGTTGGCTAATTAGCCATCCAGTGCCGGGAACCAAATAATGTATTTGAAAAAATTTCACTTCAACTCGTCACCATGGCCACAATCTTTTCTCACTAGACGTCAAATTCTCACATTTTGTAGTCACGAGTGTCTTCTTTCAGACAAACTAACTTTCATTTGGCTAAGCAAGCAGGCACATATTGTTATTCTACCTAAGACAGTGGTTTATCCGCTAAAATGCGGCCCGTACCGTACATCGCACCGGCACAAATGAGGTATCAAACGATGCGGCTCGATCTGACTCGCTGCGCTATTATTTTTCTAAGAATTCCCAGTTACCATGGCGACGCTATTCCCAAAAAACTCCCAAATTAACTCCCCATTGGGAATGAATGGGAAAAGGGAAGAGAAAATCACACATCAAGCACCTTTTTCCAAGACACGCTGCGCGCGCATACGTTATCCGACCGATACGAATTTTAGCTCATTTTGTAGGAATTTTTCCCATCTTTAGCTCAGTGTCTTTTTTAAGGAATGAAAGCTCTCCCCTCTGTGCGGGTTCAAAGACAGTGAGTGAATTAGGCTTCTACCGCCACTCTGTTGACCAATTAACTTTAGAGTGACGGGAAAAAAGAAAAGTCTACTTCTTTTTGCAAAAGTTTCACTTCAACTCGTCACCATGGCCACAATCTTTGCTCACTAGACGTCAAATTCTCACATTTTGTAGTCACGAGTGTCTTCTTTCAGACAAACTAACTTTCATTTGGCTAAGGTGTCATTTAGTACCTTTATTTTCCCTTTAAGCTCGGACAAGTCGGACCAACTCGCCTATCTCTGCCATGTTAATTTCAGGCGCCTTCCTCTCTCCATTTCTGATAAATCATAAGTTTTCAACCTGCTCTTATTTGGTCATTTTTTATCCGATTACGAAAATTAGAACGTGCTCGTGTTCCCCAAACCCTTGCCGTTCTAACGAGTCATTTCTTGAATCTGTATCTTCAACCGTTAAGTCGCGAGAGGCTTTTGTTGAAGGGGTGCTTCTCTCACGCAATCTCAATGGAATGTGGGGCGCGTGACTGCTCCAAGTCAAAAATGGGTATGAGTTCTTAAAGTGACAGTGACATATTTTTAGATTATGGTTAACTTCCACATTTCTTGACCGATTCCAGTCATTTAATTTTTAAACTGTTCAGCTCATTTACATTTTTTAAAATACATGTTCAGGGACAGTGAGATACTTTTAGTTGATGTTCATTATGGTTAACTTCCACATTTCTTGACCGATTCCAGTGTTAAACTGTTCAGCTCATTACCAAAGAGTCAGCAGTCCCATTCAAAATTTCCGCGGGAATTTTTCTAGTTATTATTTATCATTATCACCGCCTCTCTTATACCTCAATTTCTTGCACTTGTTCTTCATTGGTTATGTACATCTGCTGCAGGGAATCCTCCAACTCCTTGTTCCTCTCCAGCAAGGTTTTTCCCAGCTCTGCAGCCAGGTGGAGGTCTATAAATGGGACAGATTAAGGAAGCGTTGAATTAATAATGTATGCACAGAGAACGGGAACAGAAGGTGAGAAAGGAAATGAGAGATGAAGCATGAAATGATGGGATATTAATAGAAAGTTAAGAAATTCAGGCAGAGGAAAATGATGGGATATGCAAGCGACAAAAAGGATTAGGTGAACAAAAAAGGGGCGCTAAGCTCCCAGGAGGGAAAAAAAACAATGCAATTTTGATTAATTGTGATCCTAGTAGTTAGCAGCATGCATTTTTTTGTACTAGTACTGAGGTATCTTGGGCTATTTTTGATGAAAATAGCCCAAAGATTATAGCACACTTTTCACATCCTGTTTATTGTATTGCTGAAATTATTGAGCTCCATCTACTGTATGCTCAGTCAGTGGGAACTCTTGGAAGCAGTAAGTCTGACACCACACTGTTAGTATGTGACACATCTCCAAACACAAATACCCCCCCCACACACACACACACACACACACCATATATTCAACAACTTCACCAGGCAATAAAGTATGCCGCTTATCATAATATATCGCTTTTAGCTGCATATACAACTCGCTTGAAAATGGCTTTGCTAAGCATGTCAAGGGAAGGTGTGGCGGTGGTGATTATGAAAATCAGCTGCAGGCACTCACTCATAGACACATTTTCAGAAATGGGCAATTTGGATTTTTTAATTCAACACTTGAAGGGCGGATAGACATTCCAAAGGCTATTTGTATACAACTCATTAAAAAGTAAGTCAGGTCATAATCGAAAAAGCGATGAAGAATAACAAGGTCTTGCCCAGAGGACTTTCAAATTACCCCATGAGATTGCACTGGTGTTATGTTTATCTCTCTCACAGACTAAAAAGGGACATTTTAATAACTTTAGTGTTGTATTAATCAGTACTGTAGACCTAATTAATTTCAGTTTCAGGACTACTTAAACTGTTTTTATTAAAATAAAATATTTTTTAAAAATCGGATATAATGTGATAAAGTCTACATTTGCTTGTATTTTGACAAAACGAAAAAATAAATAGATGCCTCGGATTATCTAGGACTACGACCAGCAAATGAGATCTAGAAGCACTAAAAACCAAACAAACAAAAACATGTCAGCATCTATCTTAGCTTAGCTTTAAGGAAGGCAACCACCTGAAAGCACTAGAGAAAAGGCGAAAGAGGAAGCAGACCGATCAATACTAATAATTGCATCAGAAAACATTCCAATCGATACCTGCCTCATACATGACTGTGCGTTTGCCGCAGACAGGCCTGTCCTGCATGTTTCTGTTCATTCCTGTGATTGAATATCTTAATAAAACATAATACTGAATTGTGCACTGTACATAACGTGTGTTTATATTCCCTGTTGATTTCTTCCAAAATCAATATATATTTGACACAAGTCACCCCAGTGATTGGAATGTGGAAAACAAGACATCTTCTGTTCCTTCTGTCCTGTGATGCAGCCATTCATTTTGTGTTATAGATGAGTAATTCTCTATATCTGTCCTAATCATGATGTTTACGACCAGTACAGTGACATCTACAGCTGATGCTCTGTGCTTGCTCAACATAAACACTTAAGCCAGAGTAATGAAAGAGCCTAGGAGGCCTCTCATTTGATTTAAACCAAGGTCCATTCTTAGCTGGCACAATGGTCAAGCATTTGCTTCCTGGAATTCAGCCAGTGGAGACTCTAGAGAGAAAAAACACACACTCACACAATAGACCCAAACAACGATGCATGCTAATGACATGTGTAACATTCTGTTGTTTTCCTGCTCTTAGAGCTGTAACGTGAGCTGTGGCAACATCAGGAATTCCACTGGCTCACACTCCTCCAAGTTTGTAAACTCAGAAATTCGAACAAAAACTTTAGATTCAGTTATGTATTATTTGCTCATTTGGTTACATGAAAGAGACAAAATAATTGTATAGGCTACAGCTCTTAGTATGCTGATGCAACCAATCAATTTTCCCCACAGGAGCAATGAAAATGTAATCATTCAGCCAAATTGATGCCGTAATAAAACCAGCACTAACTGTTTTCTTATGAATGTAAACAGCAAATCAAAAGTTAGATGTCACTTTAAGACACGTTTACTGGAGGGACTCCCTACACCAGGAAAAGGAAACAGTGGATTAATATATTACAAAAACTATAACTATCCAGTATCCACTAGAAAGACACGCAGTTCAACTTAGTCGTCGATAAAGGCTAATGGTCTGATCACACTATGGAGCATTAAAATCCTTGTTTGTTTTTTTTCCCAATCAGATTTTAGCTTCAACTGTATGTGTTGCCATGTAAATGTAAACCATTGAACATACATTTTGAAAAGTTTGTGTCTTATCTTAACTAATCAATTGACCACTCTGCACCTTTGTGATGGCACAGCGTGACATCAGTTTTTTCCCCTCCTGTGATTGGTTTAGCTAATTAGTCTTCTATGTTTAGTATACCATATACATCAAAATAACAATACTTAAGGAGAAGTAATAACCCTATATTTAGTTTTTTAATGTGTATATAGACATCTATAATACAGGTTTTCATTTTAGACCTACAAGTACTTGAATACTGTGTAATGTACCTATCATTCATGCAATTCATGGCAAGATGGAAGTTTCCTGAGGGGCTCGTTGCATCTGGAAATGTCGCAAGATAAGGTCACGTGGTCAAAGGACAGCACTGCCTTGACTTCATCACAGAGACTCACGCAGCACCCAGCTCACTTTAAGACAGCCTTTTCATCACGTGAGGCTTTTTGACATTAGCAGTGCATGAGCCGAAGTAAGATAAATCCATGCCATTGCACAGTTTCTGCATCAGCACTGGTTCACCTTCAGGAATATATTATTCTGATGACTTGGCACAGTGACTGAGCGTTAAAGAGAGAGTGGAAATTAGGTAAGTGGAGTTCAGCATCACAGCATGAAGCATTGTCATTGACTGCAGCCAACAAATGATATTTTTGGGGACAAAAGTAACCATTCTTCCACTTTCTTGTCCTCTTAAAGGTAGTCGGTGTGCTGGAGGCTATCCTAGCTGACTTTAGGCGATAGACAGGGTACACCCTGAACTTGTCGCCAGTCATATTTGTGACAGGGCAAATATGAACAAACATTCACATCCATGGGCAATTTAGAGCCTTCAGTTAACCCAAGAGAAACTGGAGACAACTCATGCAAGCATGGGGAGAACACACACACGCCACATATAAGGCCAGAGCCAACTTTCAAACAGTGAGGCCGACCTGCGTTGCAGTTCATTTGTATACAGTATACAGTACTGCATTGAATAAGGTCATTTTCTATAGGCTATAGCTTGCCCTCAAAAGCTGACTTTTCTTTCTTTCTTTTTATTTTTTTAACGTTATTCTAGTTTAGTATTTATTAGTTAGTATTAGTTTTTTAATATTCATACATTTTTATATGGAGATTTAAAAATTGTTGGGCAATAAAGTACAATTCCCAAATGACTGTGTGACCTTCACTCTTCTGTATAGCCATACAGTAATACTGAAATAAATACATTTAATGTGAACCCCAAAAGTTCATGATATTAATTAATTGACGAAGGACATTTGCGCTATAATTACTTTTAGTTAGTCTTATAAATGTAGTTTCAGTTAGTTCATTTTTAAATGGAAAATGTAGTTCAAGTTATTTTAGTTCATTAATGAAAATGCTTCTTTTTTTTCAATTTTAAATTAAGTTACTTTAGTTTTTGTTAACTGTACAGGGAGTGACACAAGTCTAAGTCATTTATAATAATAATAATAATAATAGCACTAAATACATAATACAATACAATACAATACAACACAATACAACAATACTAAATACCTTGTGCTCACGAAATTTTTTTTTATTTTTTTGTTCGGTAACATCATTTTGCCTGCCTTTATAATGACAAAAATGCACATACAATATATATATATATATATATATATATATATATATATATATATATATATATATATATATATATATATATATATATTCTTGGCAAATAAAAAGTGCGTCTCTTTACAGAATGGTCAAATTTGCCTAGAAGATGTGATCTTTATTTCAGAAATTCTTTATATTAATAAACATGGCTTTTCATGACTAATTGGACCCGTTGACATTAAACCATGTTCAGAGGCAAAATGACAGGGTAATCACTTGACTGTTTACTAGAACACGAGATTATTTTTTTTATTAAATTATGTAACTTGATATACAATTCGAATTATAATACAATATACTGAGACTGAATACTTCGCAGACGTTCGATCGCTTTGTTTTGAGGGGGGGGGGGGGGACAAACCGACACACTGCATGCTTTTAAAATACCTTTTTTAGCTCACAACTAAACGACCAAAAAAAATTGTAGTCTTGACTATGCCACTAAAATGATAATGCAAAAGTTATATTCTCGTCGTGAGCATGAGACTGAGCCTTTGTTAAGCGGGTGCCACTGAGAGATGCCACCGGCGGGCCGGCCGGCTGAAGCCACTTCCTGTTGGGATGCTGCGGCCAAGGAGGAGGATCTTACCCTGCTCCAAGTCCCGTTGGTCGTACCAAGGCTCTTCCTCCTCCGTAACGAATTCGTCCATTGTGCCTGAGCTTAGCATGGATGAAGAGCGCGGTCCAAACAATACAAACTCCGACAAGAGTCCTTGACTCCTAGCTCCTTCAAGACATCAAGCCGGAGCTGCCTGATTTCCTCTCTCTCTCTCTCTCTCTCTCTCTCTCTCTCTCTTTCTCTCTCTCTCTCTCTCTCTCTCTCTCTCTCTCTCTCTCTCTCTCTCTCTCTCGGCCCATCCCGTCTGCAGTAGCTGCAAAGACGAGACGTGGCAGTGATGTTGCAAGAGGAGCACTTCCTGTCACTGTGGTCAGGCTAGCCCAATTTAAAAATAAAGGCCATCGATGCCTTTGAATTAAGTGATTATTGGGGGTAATTTATTTTCAAACATAGCCTACTTCTGAAATTATTGGGTGAAAAAAAAAGTATTGCATACATTTTTTTTATTTTGAAATGCAACATCAGATCTTAATACAACTTCCTGTGTGGCATCCTGCGACAGCCGAGTTACCGCCCAGAAGATGTAATATCTCACTATTAAGATATGACAATTTGAAATTTGGGTTCAGGTTTTAGCAAGCATCATGGAAGTTGACATGCTTGATTTGCTTTCGCGGGCCACACAAAATGATGTAGCGGGCCACATGCCAGATCTGGCCCCTGGGCATTGAGTTTGACACCTGTGCAAAAAACAACAACCTTTATTTTACCTACTGAAAGGGAGACTGAAGGGAGAAACCCCCAGAAATAAACAACTGAAAGAGGACACGCAACAGTTTGGTGAAGTCAGCTGGTCGCAGGCTTGGTGCAGTTATTGCAATTACGGGTTATGCACCCAAATATTAAATGTTGCTCACATTAATTTAATTTAATAATGTCCACCCCAATACTTTTGCTCACTTTAAAAGTGGGTGGCTTCAAACAAAAGGTGCTCTGTCTGAATTGTTTAACACGTGATACTCTGAAATAAAAGCTGGAAACTTGTCTGATATTATTCTTTTGACCTGAAACTCAAATGTCTTCAGTATACAACAGAAACAAAGGAATTCGATTGACCTTGTTGTTTCAATACTTTGGACAGTGTCGGGACTGGTTGCTACAGGATCGCGTGCGCGTGTGCGTGCGTGTGTGTACTTGTACATACTACATTATGAGGACCAAAATACGTCTTTAACCAACAGATTGAGGACATTTTTGTGAAGTGAGGACATTTTAGCCGGTCCTCACAATTCAAGACCTCTTTTTGAGGGTCAAGACTTGGTTTTAGAGTTTAGGTTTGAATTGGGTTATGGTTGAGGTAAGGGTAAGGAATGGGGGTGGGTAGGCAATAATTTTTGATGGTTGGGGTAAGGTGAAGAGGCTAGGAAATGCATTGTCTATGGATGTTCTCACAATTATATAGGAACAAGTGTGTGTGTGTGTGTGTGTGTGTGTGTGTGTGTGCGTGTGTGTGTGTGTGTGTGTGTGTGTGTGTGTGTGTGTGTGTGTGTGCGTGTGTGTGTGTGTGTGTGTGTGTGTGTGTGTGTGTGTGTGTATCTGGACAAGTGGTTGAAGGTGTTGATTTATATTCAAGTAAAGCACTTTGAGTTGCGTCTTATGAAAAGTGCTTCAAAAGTTTGATTGGAAATCAACGGTTATGACAGTCACATACAAATTATGCAGGTTTCAAGAGCTTTTATTGTGAAATGCTGGATCAGACTTGGACAAAATCTGGCTGATATATTGGTGTGGTATAGCAAGTGACAAAATGTTATGATATTATAAAAGGGGTGAAAATTTGTATTATTTTACATGTGTCCATCACAGCACGTTACTGCAATGCAGAGTAGGCTATAATGTAAAGGCTGTTTTAACTTTTATTTTTTTATAGACGGTGGCTTGACCACCTTTTTTTCTTTTTCTTTTTTAAAGATCATGTACCTAATTTCAATATTGTACCTAAATTCAATATTGTAGTAATAAATCTATACAACGAATGAATTTTAAAATAATGTCGCCCTCTTGCGGTTGTAGTAGGGTATTGTCGTTACAAGACAACAACAAGAGCTAAACACGAAGGCTGTAGGTGTTGGCGGGCTGCCTGTTTTCAACACTTTCCCCTTCCTGTCCATATTCCATAATATCCGCAACCACACGGACTACATTTGTGGGGGCAGGACCAAGACGTTTGACAGAATCCTTCCGGAAACACGACGTAAGCCAAAAGCCCTCATAAGACCTGCTGCAAGAAGCCGAGTTCCACTGTGTTCAAATGAAAATATCTTCGACCGGAAGCAGTCGCTTTTGGGAGTTTATTGTGGACAAACGACGCTTTGTTGTTATCTGCACCATCACTTCGCCGAAAACGATTTCGTAAATGTTTATTTGAAAGTGAAATGTTTGAAGATTGCTCTAGGCTTTGAAACAATCAGCAGCCATTATTTATTTGCAGTAATAAAACACTGGAGTGCATTTACTTTCGAAACAAGAGCTTCTTATCTGATTTTGTAGTTCGAATAAACAAACGAACGTTTGGAGGAAATCAGATGCGCAACGCTTTCTTTGTAGCCACAAAGGGATCTAATCATCTTGAATTATGGAAACGAAGAATGCAGAAGAGGTCCCCTGTTGTTCTGGCATTAACAGTGGGGCTAGTAGTTTGAGCCTTCCTGCGAGTAGAGGACTGCACGGCCTCGGTCTCGGATGCCTCTCTTCCCCAGTCACCGCTCGAAGACTGCCGTCTCTCCGAAATCGGGATCTGACACTAGGGGGTGCCCAGAAGAAAACAAAGGTATCTACTCTAGAAAGCCACCTGCATTACTGTGGTAATTATTTTGAAATGAAAAGTCACTTTAAACAACATGAAAAGTCATTTTAAACAACAATAGGGATCAAGCCTAGGGATATGCTCGTCCCTGGCATGTCGATGTCCCAAGATGGAGGCAAAACACCACTTTCGTTTAAATGAAATTCCTCAACACACTTCACCATAGTTCTTTGGCATCAAGTTTCCACATGATTGTGGCAAAGCACTACTTTTGTCTAAAGGTAGCGCCCCAATCACTTCACCATACGTTGTTACTAATATCCACCCGAGACATATGCAATTTCCCCACAAATGTAAACGGTGAAAGTTCAAGGGTTTTAATGTGCGATGTCTTCAAAATTATATTTCAGTTTTTAAAGCCCCATTGAAATTAGCTTGTTTTTAGAGGGTGGTCCTTTCTTACTGACCGGCAATGGAGTTACGGGCTTTCTATTGACTGCTTGTACGGCAGCACTTAATCTGAAGAAAGAAAAGTGACACTCTGTAATAACAATGTTTTCACTCACAGAGGCAGAACTTTATCACCTCACCAAGTTGTCAAATTTCACTTGCTAAATAATAGAACATTCAATTCCACTAAGCGCACCGTGGATACTGGATAGTGTATGAATACTGATCATGTAGTTAGTTAATATAGCGATAGGTTATTATTAGCTCATTCTATTGATCCGTGCATCAAACAGCACTGCAGCTCTGCTTAGCATTTTGTTTTGGCTTGCTCATAGGCATTTTCTGGATATAGGCTTCTCACAATAATTTACTTCATTGTTTAATATCACTCTTGATAAATGAGTAGGCGCTCCAGAGACCTATTTGTGTACAAGCAATTTAAAATGTAAATTTTCCATAAATCATAATATGCCATCTTTAAAATCATACTAGTCACATAATAAAATACTAGACAGAGTCTATTAAAAAAGTACTGACATCTCTTTCATTTTACATGCAGTGGTTTAATCTGACTTTTTTTTCTGTCCCTCCAAGAAAACCTTTGAGCCAAACGTCAATGTTGTGAGGAAAAGCAAAGATGAGTAAGTAGTCATCATTAAATATTGTTTTAGAGTCCAGTGTAGTAATATTGAATATTCATTTGTCATGTTCTGTAAATAACACTGGTCAAAAGCAAATTGTAATTAGAGATCTCTTCATGTGTCCCAAAACAAACTTTTGATGCTTGTAGCACCCTAATGATCTCCTGAAAATGTAATAATTCTTGAAATTTGCGCTTAACTTGATCAAAAATGTAATAAAACCCCATAATGTATTCATTTCACCAGTAATGTATAAAAATGCGGACTGATATTGTATTCACATTTTTACCGATAATGTAATACTTTATTGCATTATTATATGATATACAGGGCAGCACGGTGGCTGACTGGTTAGCACGTCCGCCTCCCAGTGCAGAGGACGTGAGATCGAGTCCGGGCTTCGGCCTTCCTGGGTGGAGTTTGCATGTTCTCCCCGTGCTTGCGTGGGTTTTCACCGGGTACTCCGGTTTCCTCCCACATTCCAAAGACATGCATGGCAGGTTAATTGAACACTCCAAAATTGTCCCTAGGTGTGATTGTGAGAGTGGTTGTTCGTCTCTGTGTGCCCTGCGATTGGCTGGCAACCAGTTCAGGGTGTACCCCGCCTACTGCCCGAAGCCAGCTGGGATAGGCTCCAGCACCCCCCGCAACCCTTGTGAGGAAAAGCGGCTAAGAAAATGGATGGATGGATGGATATGATATACAATATCCAGAAGTCTTTGCGGCAGGACATTTTTAATCAAGTGTGCAGAGCTTACTTTTATTAATTCTTTGCGGAGTTGGTTTACAACTAAATTACTCAACCCTGTCAAATGACTCCAACACTGACCTCCATTTAAGTCAAACAGTCTTAAAAAATACACTGGTTGAGATAAACATTTAACACCAAAATTTTAACACGCCAGTTCTTGCTGTGAATGTAGTATATAACAGTCTTAGATTCTCAAAACACAACATGTAGAACTTTGGACTGAAAATGAGCATAATGTATTTTATCTGTCAAGTTTTTATATTATCAATTTTGAGAAAAAAAAGTGCCACCTGGAAAATGTAACAATGTTCTTACAATATCAGTCAGCATTTTTTTTAAATTAAATTGTTGGTAAAATTATTACATTTTAGGGTTTTGTTTAATTTTTGATTGACTTAAGGAATTTTATTACATTTTCACAAAATGATTATATGGTGCTAGTGTTATCGGCACAGATTTGTTTCTAGCACATCAGGTTTTTGAGATATTTTCAATTTTTGTTTTTACATTTGACCTATAAAAGCTTGCGCAATACGGATTTTACCATGTTTTGTAATTTACAGTTATGACTTTTCAGAAAAAAATCACCTGCTATAATCCATCCATCCATTTTCTTAACCGCTTAGTCCTCACAAGGGTCGCGGGGGGCGCTGGAGCCTATCCCAGCTGGCTATGGGCAGTAGGCGGGGTACACCCTGAACTGGTTGCCAGCCAATCCAGGGCACAGAGAGACAAACAACCATTCACACTCACAACCACACTTAGGGACAATTTAGAGTGTTCAATTAACCTGACATGCATGTCTTTGGAATGTGGGAGGAAACCGGAGCACCCGGAGAAAACCCACGCGAGCACGGGGAGAACATGCAAACTCCACCCAGGAAGGCTGAAGCCCGTACTCGATCTCACGTCCTCTGCACTGGGAGGCGGACATGCTAACCAGTCAGCCTGCTATAATCCTTAAGTCATAAATATGAGTACTTATTATTGTTATAATATTATTATTCTGAAAACCTGATGTGTTCGAGAAGAATTGAGGGCAAATTTGGAATAAGTGCAAAAACTGCATCTAGAAAAGTTTACTTGCAGTGTTGAAAACAATTTGTAAAAATGGGTTGACCAGTGTAATTAGCATTTATGCACTTGAACTACATCTAATTCCAGAATAAAGGAAGCGATTCAAGTGACGCCGAAAAGAGAGCGTAAACAGAGGGATGATAGAAGAAGAGAGAACAGAGGCAGGAGGAAAGAGAAGCCACAGACTATTCAGTCTCACTCCATCTTTGAACAGGGCCCCGCTCACACCCTGCGAAAAACAGGTTCATGTCGATGATGTATTGTGCAATGTTTCATCTTCGGTATAGTTTACACATTTTTACTCTTGCAGGCTGGTTTGCTGCTCCAGAAGTGTGTGACGCCACCGCATTTCCTAAATGTAAACCTATAAAGAAAGAGCGGCAAGAGTCTGACGATGAAGATGAGCTACTCAGAATACTGCAGAGAGATGATGTGAGTTAAACTACACTAAATACACAGCGAAGGCTCTCAAACTATCTATACTAGGATAAGAGGGACTTGTATCATTTTCATTCTGGGTTGTGCTGGACTTTGTAAATCCAACAGTGAAAAGAGAAAATACATTTCTTCCTCACTTATCAAGATCCTGATTGTTATTATCTAATTGTGTTTTTCCAGTTCATATGTGATCCGAGTTTAAAGAATGACGCCAAGCTGAACCCAATCCAGTTACCTTTGTGTCTGTCAAGCACATGTAAGACAACCAACAACACCTTAATATTGCATGCTTATTACATTATTTCACTCTGCTGATGCCTCTTGTTGTTCTAAAGCAAGTCAAGAGAAGCCTCTTCGTCTCGGATCACCATCTAGTGGACCTCAGGTTAGAACAGCCCGGAACGGAAAGCAGCCATCTTTGGTGGAAATACTGCAAGGTCTCTGCCTGTCTGGCAAGGAGGAGCTCTTCTTCATGCAGTTACCTGACTGTATGCCTGTGAGGGCACAAAAAGCAGACTCCAATCCTGAAGCAAGAATCGAGAAAGTTGCCAAGGACAAAAAGCCTCAGCTTGGGAAATCACAAGTGAGTCAACATTGGGTATTTGGGTGGTTATTTGTAAAACGTACAGTTTGGGCTTCACTGCTAAAGCTGCTGCAACCCGACCCTGGATAAGCAGGAGAAAATGGATGGATGCGACAGAGCACGTCTTGCATTGTAGTTCTGTCGCCTCCAAAATGTCGGACGCGTCAATGATGACGTTCCCCATTTGGTCCTGGCTCTTCTTCTCTGGTAAAGAAGTACATTCTTGGAGGCTTTTGTGAGCATTGTCTGTCATCTAGTGGTCAAATGGTGAACAGTTTTCTTACTGTTTAAAACTGCTCCGCTCCAGTAAACTGTTATTTTCAAAACATGCCCTGATCTAGACAGAAACGATACAGGGACGTCATGAAGTCCCTCTTTGAAGCACTGTAGCATCAATCCCATTAGCGTATTTAATATATTGCAGTCATCATCCATAAATTGCTCTTTGCGTCTCTCCAGGAGTCCCTTTCGGTGAAGTGCTCACCTGTGCTGTCAGAATTCTCAGAGGGATTTCTGGGTAAGCTCCAGATACGAAAGTCTGGAAAGGTGGAGCTGAAGCTCGGTGATATTGTCATGGACATCACTAATGGAGCTGCTTTGTCATTCCTCCAGGTAATTAAAAGGGTATCATATTTAACAAAGGTAATAATGTTCAGTTTCACTGATATTGAGAGATACTAAGCCAAACTAATTTTTATTGAAAAATAAAATTAGATTTTTTTTGGGCCTTTTTTCCTTCTTTTTTTTTTCTTTATTTTACAAATTCAAGGCATGGGTATAAGGTTTATTTGTGGAAAAAAATGAACAGGGAGTGTAGCCTTTTTCTCAAATCTGTCTCTCTTCACCTTGAAGCCAAAGTGCATTGTTTTCTTGCATTTCCCATTCATAGAATTGCTCCATTGGAAATCATGAAGTGAGGACGCTGACACCCATCACTCAACTTTATACAAACATTTATAGAGCACTTTAAAACAACCACCGTTTTTTTTTTTTTAAGATGGAACCCAGGGACAGCCGATACATTGAAAACGGCAGCGGCCCCAGAAATGAACTCTGTGGAACAC
>NC_135449.1:15545606-15555606 GCF_051991255.1 Vanacampus margaritifer
GTTCCATTGTAGTGATTAAGATAAATTACCTGCTTCTGCTCTGGGCTCATCAGTCTCCACTCGTGGGCAATCTTCCTGATGACATCAACTATTTTTATTTCTGAAGGAAACAGCAAGATTATATTGAGTCTCAGTGTAGGCATAAACTCAAAACAAAGATGCAGCAACACATAAGACTGTCACTGCATAGCTCTTCATTGCATTTTGAGATCATTTGAGATGCATATGTTGCACCTTACCTGGGTTCCGACTCACGACGACTGGCTTCTGCTGCAAAACGTATCTTAGGTATCCATTGAGAGGCTTCTTTGGAGGGTCACTGGTTTGGGTGGACAAGCACTTCACTGGGTTCCTATATGCAGCATGGACGACTCTGAGGGATCAAAAGAAGGATACTTTATGTTGATCATTATTTTAAGTGCACAATTCTTTATTTATAGTGATGTATTTTTAATATTTTAGTTATATATACTGTATATTTTTAGTTCCAAATCGTTCCAGAGATAATACTACAAATACAGTTCCAAAGTTTAATAAATCAGATACTGATAGCATAGCATTCTGTTTTAAGCAATGATGGGTGAGTACCGTTACCAGGTATTGGTATCTGTACTTGGAATCGGTATCGATCTGGGGGAAAAAGTGTTATGGAACATCGCTGGTTTTAATTATTTTTGTTCTCATCAAAAATACTTTACGCTGGTTAGGGGGTTCTTAGATCAAAAAATATTTCCCAGGGGGTAGATAATGGGGAAAAAAAGGAACAGAAGCACTGCACTACATTATACTGGGAGCTGTGTCAAATATATTGGCTACCTTATTTTCGACACTTTTTCAATCTAGATTATAAAACGGTAAAATGTAATGCGTTTCTAGTCATCTGCAAATTACACCCAAAACAACAAATGCATAAATTTAAGACAAGACAAATTCTCTACTGGCCCACGAACACCTAGTATGTATAATTTAATATAATAATGTTGCAGGAAACATACTGTAGCGCTACTTGCTTTATATATATATATATATATATATATATATATTGCCAAAAAATGCACTAATCATGCAATACAATTTAAAGTAGATTTGTTTGGTGAGGGTCTTGGGGAAACAACTAATAATTGGGCTATTAGCTTTGTCGCCAATCGTAACTAGAAACTACTAGAGTACGAACTTGTTGAAGCAAAGTTAGCTACCTTGCCAGAGTGCTCGTGCAAGTGAAGACATTGAAGGACTTCGCCAGAAGACTGACACTTGCTGTTACTAAGCCAAAAGGAGCCATGCCGGCGTTGTTTGCACCTAAAATCACGTCAGGCGGATCAAACAAAAACAGTCGTACGACCTCACAATTGTATATTAACGCATGCGATATCCTTCAACGCTGCACAGTGCATACATGCAGCACCGCAAACTGCAGCAAAAGGCGCCTTCGATTGCCCCCGGTGGATTGTGGGTATGAACAAAAATACCTCCTTTCTCGTCTACCGCCATCAACTGGACTGGAGGGTGAAACGCATATTAGAAATG
Organism: Vanacampus margaritifer; assembly: GCF_051991255.1. Classification (NCBI taxonomy): domain Eukaryota; kingdom Metazoa; phylum Chordata; class Actinopteri; order Syngnathiformes; family Syngnathidae; genus Vanacampus; species Vanacampus margaritifer. The sequence goes on from NC_135449.1 coordinate 15,547,134, forward strand.
CTGAGCATTTTTTAAACGCCCAAAATAAGTTTATTAAAAATAAATACATAAATTAATAAAGAAAACGTTGATGAACCACCAATAAGCGTTTTCCACGAAAAATGGGGTTCACTAGCTTACTCCTTTTCCTTTCGGCTTTTCCCTTCAGGGGTCGCCACAGAGTATGAGTTGCCTCCATCTAACCCTGTCCTCTGCGTCCTCTGCATCCTCTGCTCTCACACCAACTGCCTTCATTAACTACATCCATAAACCTCCTCTTTGGACTTCCTCTAGACCAGGGGTGCTCAAATTCGGTCCTCGAGAGCCCCTATCCAGCCTGTTTTCCATGTTTCTCCCCACTAACACACCTGATTCATGATCGGGATCGTTATCAGGCTTCTGCAAAGCTTGCTGATTAGCGGATCATAAGGTTCAGCTGTGCTGCAGGAGGTAATCATGGAAAACAGGCTACATAGGGGCTCTTGAGGACTGAACTTGAGCACCCCTGCTCTAGACCTCCTGCATGGCATTTGGAAACTCAGCAGCCTTCTGCCAATATACTCACTATCTCTCCTCTGGACATGTCCAAACCATCTCAGTCTGGCCTCTCTGACTTTCTCTCCAAAGCCTTTAACATGTGCTGTCCCTCTGATGTACTCATTCTTGATTCTATCCATCCTGATCACTCCCAAAGAGAACCTCAGCATCTTCATCTCTGCCGCCTCCAGCTCTGCCTCCTGTCTTTTCCTCAGTGGCACTGTCTCCAGACCAAACAATATCGCTGGTCTCGCCACAGTTTTATAAACCTTTCCTTTCATTTTAGCTGAAACTCTTCTATCACACATGACACTTTTCTCTACCATTTCCAGCCTGCCTGCACACGCTTCATCACTTCTTTTCCACATTCTCCAATGCTCTGGACTGTTGACCCTAAATACTTAAACTCATCCACCTTCTTGGTCTCTTCTTCCTGTAACCTCACTCTTCCACTTGGGTCCCTCCCATTCATACACAGATACTCCGTCTTGCTATGACTAACCTTCATTCCCCTCCTTTCCAGGGCAAACCTCCATGCCTCTAGCTTCTCCTCCACCTTTTCCATGCTCTCACTACAGATCACAATGTCATCTGCTAACATCATAGTCCATGGAGATTCCTGTCTAACCTCATCTGTCATCCTGTGCATTACCATGTCAAACAAGAAGGGGCTCAGAGCTGATCCCTGATGTAGTCCCACCTCCACTTTGAACTCCTCTCCTCCGTCACACCTACAGCACACCTCACCACTGTCTTACAGTCCTCATACATGTCCTGCATCACTTGAACATACTTCTGAGTTGCCAAAATGTTGGCTAAGGTTCCCAAGTGGGGGTTGCTGTTGAGGTCAAAGCCCAAAGGCGAAGTTTGATTGTTCTTTAATGTAAATGTATTTTTTTTAAAGTGAACACGATATAAAATCATAAAATTGTGATTCAAATTTAAATCTCTCATATTTTTACAGCAATATATATTTCCATTCTGACTATACAGTGTGTTTGTGTTTATCTGCAGTTTATAAATTGTTAATTATTTGACCATGCAAGTGGGTTGAGTGTTATACAGGGACGAAAATGTAGTTTATTGTTATTGAGTGAAAATGTTGTTGTGTGCTGTACTGTGCCCTGTACTGGATTTAAAAGTTGGACACAAGAGGGTAGCATTACTAACAATAACCACTGAGCACGTCACATAAACTTTACTAATCAAGCTAAGTAAACTATTAACAGTAAAGTAATTACAAATTTGGAATTTAAAAAAAAGACCATTAGAAGACTTGATCATTTGAAATTTTGCTGTCTTGATCTATCTCACATTATATATTTACAGATAACTAATATGAAGGAAATGCTAATATTATTTACTGAGCGTTATAATATAAAATTATGTATTGTATATCCAGTGAGGTGCATACCAGAAATCAGGTCAGCGCTTTAAAATGCATCATGTGACTGGTTGTTGATCACATGATTCACGAAAGTTCAGCCTCAAAAACTGTGGGTTTCCTTCTTTTGATTGGATACAAGTTATAACACAAAAAGTAAGGCCTCTTCTGATTGGCTAGCATTTCCTCTGGAACGTAACGCTTCCCGGTTAACTACAAATGGAGCAGTCGTGCTGTTTTTAAACTTGAACTGCGGTGGGAAACCCGTCGAAGGGGTCGAAATGTCACACAGGAGTGACTGCAACCTGGTTGTTGTCGTCGTTCTCTACCTGTGCGTAACCGCGACATGTAAATTTCCCACTTTGGACCACTTGAAGGCGCAAGCCAGCGACAAGACACAGGGCAGATCTGTGGTTGAGCTGCTGAGACGACTGCTGGGGAACAGATCCACTGAGTTCATCGTTATAGTGAACAGGAGCCTCTCCAACGACAGTCTGGATGTGTGTGAACTCAAGTCGACCAAAAACAACAAGATAGTCGCCACGGGCAACACCGGAGTGTCCGTGGCATCTGGGATTTACAATTACTTGAAATATTTCTGCAACTGCCACGTTTCCTGGTCCGGGGATCAGTTGGATCTGCCTCGTCCTCTTCCTAAACTCTCCGGTGTTCTCCGCATCAACACCCAACACAGGTCAGTGACCTTTCTGTCTCACCCGTGTCTACTGTCGGTCTGTCAACACACTGACGTGTGGGTACGGTATGTTCTGACAAAACAATGCAACTCACTGCGTATTAAACATCTCTGATCATTTTTGCTACTTTACTGCAACGTGCCATAGTGGCTTGTGTTAACCCTTGTGTTGTCTGCCAAAAGTGTCAAGCTGATGCTACCATATTTAGCTATAGAAAAAAATATATACGGTAGACTATATTTTTCCAACTAGAAATTGCATAACTTTTTTTTACATCAACCCCATCATTTACAAAGATTGTCTTATGGGTCATTTTTGACCTGCAAGGAAGCAGGATCAGTGTACGACTTATTTGACCTGCACCTGCACTTTTGATCTGCAATTAAGACTCCCCCCCCCCCCCCCCCCCCCCGACCAAAAAAAACCACAAACAAAAAAAAAACAGACATAATAAAAACAAATTCAGTTGAGAGGACATAAAGGTACTCTGAATCAAAGGATCCCTAGTTGACTCCATGCTGAAGCCATGAGTACACATTTCACTGTCCAACGGGTCCTCGTTGAGATATTTTCATGAGCTCAAGAGGAACACGAGGATGAAGAGGTATCTGAAGAGGAAGATGGGTAGGAATGCAATCTAGAGGATGATGCGTCTTCAGATGAAAAAGAGGAATTCTGTCAAGCTGACAGACATTTTGTCAATGAATAGCAAAATTACATGGTCCTCATCAAATTCAAACAGCAACACTAAATAGCATAAGGGTGACTTCAGGGCCAACAAGGTATTTAAAAAACTAAAAACTAAATAAAGCCATGCTTGTTATAATCGGTACAATATTTAATTATGTGGGTCTGTTTTTACTGTCAGAAACATGAATAGGCAGTTAAAACAACAGTTGACCTACTTTATGGATTTAGGATTTTTGAGAAAACCTCCCAAAAATAGTACCATATGCAAAGGCTTTACTTTAGCCTTATAGTGAAGGAGCTGGATAATCAAAGTTTTTACTAGCTCCAAATGTTGATGACAGGCGACTGTTGATGGGGTAAAAAACTCATTCTGATCATGTGCCCACATGGCCAACCAGTGGCCGGAAGTAGGGAGTCCGAAATGGTCACTTTGTCCTGTAGCCATATTTGGAGCCCTCGAGTGCTTTTAAAGTCTCTAAATACATAGTAGAGTTCCCAAATATGACGATAAATCAGTTGGAACCCTACCAACACAAAACATTTCCAAGATATTTTTTATTTTGGGGTGTCCTCCAACATGTTTATTTTTAATTTAGTTTTTTAAGTATTGTGTCATTCAAAAAAAATCCACTTTTAAAGGTAGAGTCCAAAGTTTTCATTCAGAAATAAACACTGGATTTGTACTATATACAGGCTCATATACAGTAGATATAGCAATTTACCGGTCTGTATCTACCTTAAAACAAGATGTGGGCCTCCAAGATTTAGTGTGCAATTCCAGGATCCCAACAGTGGGTGTGGCACCCAAATTTTGAAGGGCCATAACTTGAAAACAGTTTGAGCTAGGAGGCTCAAACTTCAGATTCTTTCTTTTGACATCATAAGGCACAAATGGAAAAATCAGGCAAATTGAGGAGTTGTCACTGGGGAGGTTCTGGGGATTTGTGTGAATTGACATGGAAAGACCCATCTAGTCATTCTTTATTAATTTTCAAGGTTTTTGTACTCAACTTTAGAGGTTTGTGCACAATCATTGGCTATGGTTTTCCACAGAATCCATTTCAGACTGGAGTACATGGGATGCATCATAGAGTGAGAGATGTGTATGGATTTTACCATTGGCCAAGAATGCCCAAATACTTAATTTTCATCAACCATGAATGACAAGTCAGTGTTGCTTCTGTGTTCAGCAACTGTATATGTGGCAGTATTTGAGTAGCACGACACCCATCATTGCAACTGAGCACATAAAAAAAACATGGGTGCATAACAAATAGAGCATTGTAACTCATTATGTTTCATTGTTTACCAGGGGTGCAATGAAAACTTGCGGCGGCTATGTCCTTTTAAAAGGACCATTTCTCTCAATTAACTGTTGTGAATTAGACCCGCATCATCTCACCCCAGTTATGTCATGTGCGCAGACTCAACAAGCCATGTGAAGCATGGCAAAGTGTGGCACCATTTGTTTTTCCCATGACTGTATAATAGTCTAAGGCAGGGGTGTCAAACTTGTGGTTCTCATCTCAGCCCGTTTAGTCTTGGTTGTCCTCAGGGAGTCAGTATAGCGTGTGAGCTATAAATCCCTTTTTCAGTATGTCAAGCCCAGTTGAAGTTGACTGTAAAACTAACACGCATACTGTAATATAATTGAACATTCTATATTTCAGAAAAAAAATGTCATTGACAGACTAATGTAAATTGGCATTTATGTTGCTGTCATTGTAAACCCACAAACAGCTCTAAATACAAATACGGCAGCAACACATACAGAGATATTCTCTCTGCTTTGTCCGGTATTATCTGAGCTTGGGTGGGCAAATGTCTGCTTCTTGTTGGCATTGAGATTTGAGTCTAGAGTTGGGTGAGTATCAGGTTTTAATATTGGGGTGATACTAGCCTTAGTTCAATGGATTGAGTACTCATGAAGGTTCATGATACCAGCCAGCAATATTGACATGCCTGCACAACTGACTGACATTATTATTTTGTTGGTGTGTGTGAATATTGCCAACTTCTCATATGCCTTTTAAGACTCAATGTCTATACTGTACCTGTACTGTGGAACATGGAGTTATGTACGTCCCTTTTTACAAACTAGTTGAGCTATACACAAACTCTTCATAGAAAATGTACCTCTATTTTCGTACTGTTCGCCGTAAAAGGTAGCAGCAAATTAATGACATACGTCACACGTTAATTGCCGTGACTACTACTTCTTCTTTTTCTATTTTTTCTTTCATTTTTTCTACTTTCTTTTGGCGGTTGGAAAATACTTTTGGTACATTAACTAACTAAGCCAAACCCGAAAAGACACAAAAACTGACCAGAATTCTAACTTTAGCCACAATGTGAGGCAGTATTCTAGTTAAGGTAAGCCATTTTAGACTAAAACGAAAAACTTTTCCATGCTTAGAAGCAGAAGTTTCAAATCCAACCAAGTCAAGTCAAGTCATCTTTATTTATATTGCACTTTCAAACAGCCTGAGCTGCCTTAGAAACACAACACAACAAAAAACATTAACAGCAATACAATACAGTCACAACAAACCCACCAGAACTTAAGTTAACACAATTAGGGAACATTTTTGTAAAGTAACTTAATATGTATACATAATGAAACAAAGAAATATGTATAAATAAAATGCAAATTTGACTTTTAGTACAGTACAATGTGATGTTTTTTTTCTTCTTCTTGATGTATTTTTTGACTAGTGTGATCTATATTCTGGAGTAGTACTCATAGTCCGAAAAATACTGTACTAATAACAGCAAAACATGATAATCAAAAACTGACTGCTCACATTTAATTCATTCACTCCCAGACATTTTCACTGAAGCAACCGCCCTTTGCTCACGGCTGTTTTACTGGATTTTGACTGATTTTGCAAGGTCTACAGAATATTGTGTTCTATTGCTATAAAACTTGGAACCTACCAAAAGAAAGATCAGGATCTCTTCTTTCATCAGGAAAAAACATATATTTCTGTTTCCGTTTTGCAGCAATTAGCATTAGAATATAGCTAAGTTTCATCATTATTCACAAATCTGTTTAAAACAGTGGGGAAAAGAGCTTTTTTGCAACATGGCCCTGGTTGAGCTCTTATACTCTGCTGCCACCTGCTGGCCGTTTTTGTAATAAGTACCTCTGCTTCAAATCCTCTTTAGTCCAGAGGCTGCATCAAAGCCTTCTGTAGGCTCTGTGACCGTTCTAATAATACAACATGTAGGCGATTACAATCTACTAAAGTAATAGGGGAATATATGGATGACTTTGGCCTCGTCGACAGCTGGAGACTTAAAAACCCAAATAAGAAGAAATTTACCTTCTTTTCCGCTGTGCACCGGTCTTTTTCAAGAATTGATTATTTTCTTACAAATAACTCTATTGCTGATAAAACTGTTACAAAAATACATCCTATTATTATTAGCGACCATGCACCAGTCTCCCTTTCCCTACAAGTTGATTATACCTTTAAACCACCACCGACATGGCGGTTTAACATGTCACTGCTAAACGACGCTGAGTTTGACAAAATTATAAGAAAAGAGTGGGCAGACTTTTTGGAAATAAATGACTCTCCAGACTTATCGCCATCTCTTCTCTGGAAAACTGGGAAAGCAGTAATTAGAGGTAAAATTATAACATATTCATCTTATAAAAAGAAACAGGATAAAAAATCAGAAAAAGACTTGGAAGATAAAATTAAGCAACTGACGGATGAGTACGCAATAAACCCAAATAACCAAATATGGACTGACTTACAAAATACAAAAATACAGTTAGACGATATGCTAACTAAAAAGACAGAGTTTTTGAGATACAACAACTTTGAATATAATAACAAATCAGGTAAATTTCTTGCAAACCAACTTCAACGCAATCGGGAAAAGTCTCTTATAAGGGCTATTAAAGGGACAACTGGTGAATGCACACAATCACCAGAAGAAATTAATCACATTTTTTACAACTATAATCGTAACCTATACTTAGAAACTAACAAGCCTAACCCTGAGCATATTGAGGCATTCCTCAGTAGCTTGAATATACCTCAGTTAACTACTGAATATAAAGACATGTTAGATGTGGCACTTACTATAAACGAGTTGTACAGTGCTCTAGATAGTATGCCTAATGGCAAAGCACCTGGCCCGGATGGTTATCCGGCTATATTTTTTAAGCACTTCTGGTTAATGCTTGCTCCACTATTCTTAAGAGTAGTAACAGAAATCAAAACTAAGGGTTACATACGCCCACACATGAATACAGCAGCAATTAAACTTTTATTAAAGCCAGAAAAAGACCCCACCCTTCCATCAAGTTACCGTCCGATTTCACTAGTTAACACTGATATTAAAATTATCACTAAGGCTTTCACATCTAGACTAGAAACAGTAATCTCGACAATCATTCATAGCGACCAAACAGGCTTTATTAAAGATCGCCACTCTACTAATAATATTAGGAGACTCTTTAACCTTATTAGCATGTCACAGCGGCGTGATAAAAAGGCAGTTATTATATCATTGGATGCAGAAAAAGCTTTCGACAAAGTTAACTGGTCCTTCCTCTTTGCTGTTTTAAATAAATTTGGCTTTGGGAAATCATTTATCCACTGGGTATCAGTATTATATGATTCTCCTAAAGCTACAGTTACTACGAATGGGATTATATCTCAGAGCTTTACTTTACAGAGAGGCACAAGACAGGGATGCCCACTATCCCCTTTATTATTTGCAATATTTATTGAGCCACTTGCATTAGCCATACGCCAGGAAAGAAGGATTCAAGGAATTCACACTGGGGTAACAGAACATAAAATTAATCTATATGCCGATGACATCTTACTTTATTTAGAAAAGCCGGCTACTTCGTTAGGGGAAGTATTTAACTTAATAACTAAATTCTCACAGTTATCAGATTATTCTATTAACTGGACAAAATCAACACTTCTACCTATTACAGAAAATTCATGGAACCCTGCAAGCCAGGATCCACACTACTCATTTCCTGTAGGTAATTTAAAATACTTAGGCATAAAAATCTCACCTAAATTAACTGATTTAATTCATTTAAACTTTTCTCCACTTCTGGATAACATTTATAGTGACTTGGAGCGCTGGAATAATCTTCCTATTTCTCTAATAGGACGAATAGCCACCATTAAAATGAAAGTTTTACCCAAAA
>NC_135449.1:15563106-15575606 GCF_051991255.1 Vanacampus margaritifer
TGTGACCTATAACTTGTACAACTCAACTGAAAATTGTTTTAATCTTTTCAAGTATCACAAGTATGCACACCCTCTCAAAACTGGAGAAGTGACCGTGTCCAAAATTAGCCATTAACTTTCAAAAGTATGTTAAATTGGAGTCAGCACATACAGGTACCTGCCACAGCCCCAGTTCTAGCTAAGGTCCAAAACCATGATGTTCCCACGACAATGCTTCTCTGTAGGTTTGGTATCATTTCTCATTGTTGTTGGAATAGGAATACCTTTTGGAATAATGGCCAAAAAGTTCAACCTTTGCTTCTTCCATAACATTTTCTCAATTGCGTTTGCGAGATTGCAAGTGTGTTTTTGCAAAAGTTTGAAACTAAGGTTAAACTTTAAACATGAGTTTGAATGTGATTGTTTAATACTGAACACAGCCACATCCACACTAGTTATAGGAGGGTGCACACGTTATCGTAGAAGTTAGGGGTGCACCGATCACAATTTTCTGGCCGATCACCGATCTCCCGATCTTTTAAAAAGTCTGACCAGCCAATCCCGGTTTTTCCGATCTCGATTTTTTTTTTCATAACAAGCAGCAAACACCTTCAGAGTTCCAATCAGATTTTTTGGGGGGAAAACATTGAACAATATCTGTGAACTAATATAAACGGGTTGTTTTAAGTGCAAATTAAGTAGTTCTCTGAAATAAAAATGAAAAGCCTATTAGTCATCTCAGCAGAAGACGACAGTGGCTGACTTTTTCCAGACCTCTGAGGAGGGAGATGAGATCGGTGGAAAAGATCGGTTTATATTTAAGGGATCGGCCGATCACCGATCCCCCAAAACTAAGGAAATCGGGGCCGATAAATCGGCCGGCCGATCGATCGGTGCACCCCTAGTAGAAGTTTATTTTTACTTCTCTGCTTGAAAATATTTTTTCTTCCAATTGAGTTGTAGGCTACATGTTACAGGTCACATTAATGGTGAAAAAGTTTGGAAATATTATATCTTGGTGTGTGTGTTTTTTTTGCTTTTTTTTACCAAAAATACCCGACATTTGAACAGACTTTTTATATCCCCTGTATATATTGAAATTAAAATGTGTGGAAAAACGCAGTATAATGCATGATGACGTTGCAACACTTTGTAGGACACTCATCGGAACACTGATGCTAATTAAAAATATAAGTACACATTATTTTAATACCTTACAACAAGGCATTTTTATTTTCAAAACGGGTAGATTTAACACGTCCAGAACTCATACAGGCAAAGTGTTGCAGCGTTCCATTTGCATTCGTGTTGTTTTTTTGGAACAAGTTGATTAAATTTGAGCTCCGTAATTTAGGGCTAGCCCACAAATAGCGAAATTCTGCATACAAATTTTATCGATCCGGCCCACTTAGTTTTTCCTCCATGCGGCCACCGAGCTAATATGAGTTTGACATCTGCATTAAGGTCTGTTTTAAAAATTAGTAAATTGTATTATTTTAATAAGATGTAACTTGACAATGTTGCTAACTTGAGGACCAATGTTGGAATTGTTGCTTTTGAAAATATTGCTTGAGGGGTCAAAAGTTGCTCTTGCTGACTTGTGCCACACATATGTATCAAAATAAAAGCACCAGTTTCACTAATAAAAACTATGCATACTGTATATATCGTTGCCGTCGGGCCAAAACCTTCTACCTCCAAAATCGTCACTTTTCAGGAGATCCAAAAAACAACAGGGCGTTTTTTCCCATCCTTTAATATTGCATCATGAAAGAGAACAAGCCATTTTCATCACTTGAGATTTGTCAATATTTCGGAAAAACGACACCCACATACAAATGCATTTTTTTTTTAAATATATAAAATTTGCCAAATTGTGTCTAATGGGGTTTTGGCCCGACGCCACCAATATTATTAAATTTTGACTTCATAAAGACCAGGTCGCCCTAGTCTGCTCTGTGGCTTGTTAAATAAGAATCTTACTATGGCACCTTTTACTGAAGTGATTTTGAATTTCAGGTTGCATCCAGAGGCAAATGTAACAAGACTGGGTCCATGGTCTCATTTCAACTGCAGCTTCTCATGCTCCTATATCTTGGACCCCAGGGACCCACTTTTCCTCCAGATAGGTTCCCTCTATCTTTCCCAGGTGGTCAAACAATTTGGGACGAATCACATCTACAACACGGACACCTTCAATGAGATGATCCCGCCCTCCTCAGACCCTGCCTACCTGTCAGCTGTCAGTCGAGCTGTCTTCGCCACAATGACTGCTGGTGAGTTCTTGAATTTAAAGTTAAAAGTTAAAGTACCACTGATTGTCACGCCCATCTAAGTGGGGTGAAATTCTTTCTCCGCATTTGACCCATCCCCTGAGAGAGCGGTGAGCAGCAGCAGGAGCCGCGCTCGGGAATCATTTGGTGGTTTAGTTGTACTTGACCTGCTGAATGAGTTGTCTCTTTTGCACACCTTGATTTGCTTCAGTCCTAACGCTTTAAGAATGACTTTGTAACCCTTTTGTAGACTTATTGACGTCAAGTATTTTATTTCTCATTTGTTCGTCAATTTCTTTGGATCATGGCATTTTGTTTCCTCTTTTTGTGATCTTTTAGCTGACTTTATTTTGTCAGACAGGTACTATTTAGGTGATTTCTTGATAGGTCTGGAGGTTATCATGTTTGGGTGTGGTCAGTTAAATTAACTCAAAAATGGGATTAGCCTAAATTAGGGGTCAGCAACCTTTACTGTCAAAAGAGCCATTTTGGAACAAAGTTATAACAAAAAATCTGTCTAGAGTTGCTGCACCATAACAGAAAAATATGCAGCATCCAGTACTTTGAGATTCATTTTCTTCTACCTTTCGTCTTCCACTTTAGATTTTTTTTGGTGTAAATTTTCATACTTGGTTTGTCAGACTTTTTAGCCTATCTGTCAAATTTGTGACATTTTGGGCAATTTTATGGACGTATGGTAATTTTTTTTACCATATGTCTGCTCCTTCACTCACAACGAGTTGGGAATTAAAAGTTATGAGTAACCTCACTTACACGCCACCTCTCCATTCACACAAATCACATAAACCACTCTGATTCCATCCTATAACTAGCCAATATTAACAAGCAGCTTACACAGATATACACACAGGACTGAGTTTATATTGTCTGTATGCATAAATTAGCTCTGGTTTCCTGGAATGTGTGTGGCGCTCGCTCACAGGCAAAAATAATAAAATTTTAGATCATCTCTCAAAATTAATAGCAGATATTTGTCTCCTTCAAAAAACCGACAGACATAAATCAGAAGAAAAAATACTTATTGACAAGAATTTCAGTCAAGTGTACTCTTGCCTCTTACAACAGAAGACAAAGAGGAGTCTGCATACTCATACATAAGAATTTATTCTTTACTCTAAATAATACAGATACAGACCCAGAGGGCCGATGCATTATTATTCAGGTAACTACATATAATAAAGTATATACATCTGGTAATTTATATACCCCTATGAAATGATAATTCGGCCTTTTGCCATGATTTTTTTCTCTCAGCTATCTCATTTAATCTACTATTATTATTAGAGGAGACTTTAAATCCATTAACTGATCGTTCTAATAATACAACATTTATAAGGCGATTACAATCCGCTAAAGTAATAAGGGAATACAGTATATGGATGATTTTGGCCTCGTCGACAGCTGGAGACTTAAAAACCCGACTAAAACGGAATTTATCTTCTTTTCCGCGGTGCACTGGCCTTTTTCAAGAATTTATTTTTTTCCTTACAAATAATTCTATTGTTGATAAAATTGGTATAAAAATACATCCTATTATTATTAGCGATCCTGCTCCAGTCTTCCTCACCCTAAAAGTTGATTATACCTTTAAACCACCTCCGAACATGGCGTTTTAACATCTCACTGCTAAATGACGCATAGTTTGACAAAATTATAAGAAAAAAGTGGACAGACTTTCTGGAAATACATGACTCTCCAAACCTATCTCAATCTCTTCTCTGGGAAACTGGGAAAGCGGTAATTAGAGGTAAAATTATATCATATTCATCTTATAAAAATAAATTGGATAAACAATTAGAAAAAGACCTGGAAGATAAAATTAAACAACTGACGGATGAGTACGCAATAAACCCAAATAACGTGATAAAAAATAAATAAAAATATGGACTGACTTACAAATACAAAACTAAAGCTGGACGATATGTTATCCAAAAAGACAGAGTTTATAATACAACAATTGAGATACAACAACTTTGAATAATAACAAATCAGGTAAATTTCTTGCAAACCATCTTCAACGCAATCGGGAAAAATCTCTTATAAAGTCTATTATAGGGACAAATGGTGAATACACACAATCGCCAGAAGAAATTAATAATATTTTTTCTAACTATTAACACAACCCATACTACAATAAAATAACAAGCCTAGCACTGAGCATATTGAGGTATTCCTCAGTAGCTTAAATATACCTCAGTTATCTACTGAATATGAAGATATGTTAGATGCGCCATTCACTATAAACGAGCTGTACAGTGTTCTTGATAGTATTCCTAATGGCAGAGCACCTGGCCCGGATGGTTATCCGGCCATATTTTTTAGCACTTTTGGTTCATGCTTGCTCCATTATTCTTAAGAGTAGTAATAGAAATTAAAATTTTCATTTGCATACTAAGGGACCTTTAACATTTTATTTAGGTGTGTTGGAGCAGAAAGGAGTTGCATATCTCTACCATCTTTTCTCAGATAATACGTTTATATGCAAACTTGCTTCAAAAATACAAAATAAAAAACTGAATTTTTTTACATTATATTATATTAAGTTAAAAATATGGTAAAGAAACAAATTCCAACACTTCAGGGTACGCGGGGGAGGGGACGGGGTGCTGGGGATGGGCTGCTGATGTCAGGGTGTTGGGGGCAGGTGCGCCTCCTCTCGCCCCGCTGGGTTGAGATAGGCCTTGCTGGTCGCTCCTCTTAACTCACTCTACTAATTTTGCTCAATATACTTTGTAAAAAGACACATAGGGCACATAACACACTTGCTTGAGGGGGTGGGCTAGGGTGGAAACACCATCTTCGCCCTGCAACTCCCCTCCAATTTTAATGCACTCTACAACGAGGAGGGGCGGGTGAGTCGGGGTGGGGAGCAATCACTTGGGGTAGACCGCAGCATTAAGCAGTGCTGCGATCCCCCATCTGTTCCCCCGCCTCGCCACTATTGCTACTATTTTAATGCACCACATACACTCACCAACACATCTATGGGAAGCAGGTAGAGATCAGAGCGGGGGTATATAATTTTCCCCTGCTCCATCTCACCTGCTCCCAATTTTAATGCACCACACACACACACTTGTATATACACTGGGTGGGGTCACATCCACAGTGTAGGGATACAGTTCGCCAGTCGGCAAGCTGGCGAACTCAGTCACAGGGTTAGTTTTCACTAGGCACGCCGGCTTGATGACTGGGACCTTTCCCTGCCGGGCCTGGGGTTCGGGGGCGCCTCCTGTCTCCCGGTGCTCGATGCCCTTCCCCCCTTCCGTCCCACCACGCGGCTGGAGGTGGGGTGGGCGCGGGTGCCCCCGCTATTCCGCTGTCCGGCCCCTCTTGGGCAACGATTCCTGGGTACGGGGGGTCCCCGGGGTTTGGGGGTTTGGGGGGCTGGTGGGCGGTGGTACGGGTGGCTGGGTGTCTGGGGGCCGGGGGGCGGCGGCGGCTGGGCTTGTGGTGGGTGGGGGGCAGGGGGGCCGGCGGGGGCTGTTGGCGGGCAGGGTGCCTGGTGGGTCTGCCGTGCCCCTTTCTGCTGCGTTCTAGGGGGCGCTCCGAGCTCCTGAGTTTGCTCTCCGGCCGGTGACCCCCGCGGGGCCCGGGTGTTGTGCCCTGGCGCTGCCGAGGCCTGGGAGGCCCTGGAGGGTTGTGCTTGCCCTGTCCTGGCCGGGGTCGACGGCTCCCCTCTTTGGTGGAGGTTTTTCATGCATGCCAGATCCACCACACCAGCATCTACTAAAATTCAAACACAATCTGCTTCTTCCTCTGGTAGCTGAATCGGTGGAGACTGATGTCTGTGGATCTCACTCTGCTTCATCTATCCTTGCTTCCTTTCTTTTGTCTTTCCTTTGGTCTCTTGAGGTCTCTAATTTGTTGGAAGGTATATGCTTCTAGGTTTGGCGAAAGATTCTAGTTTGTAACCCTGTGTGTAGTAGGTGGTGTCTGGTCGATGCTGGATTTCACTTTTCTCTCTTTTTTTTGATCACTCCTCGGGATTCTGAAGTATTCGATTTAGGTGAAGGTTATGGGATTTTTAATAGGTTTCAGGTGAATTAATGAGCACAAACTCACACGCATGCACAAATGCACACACACGCACACACTTGTGCACAAAAAAATAAAAAATAAAATTAATTAAAAAAAGAAAATTAGAGAAAGCAATGATGACATGTTGAATCGGTAAGATTACCTAATGAACAATACTGAGTTCGCTCAACAACAACAAAAGTTGAGACATGCGCCAGTGCCTTGTATGTAATGTAGACCAATGTAATAATGTATTGTAAATACTAATGTAATGTTTTGATCGCTTATCGATGTTTCATACAACGGCGGACACATACGCTACTTTATCGATGCGTCAAAAATGAACGGTCTGCCTGCGTGCGTTGCAAATATCACGACACATGTGCACTTTTGCTCTTTTGAGTTGGATGACATGAACATAAAAATGAGCTATGAAATAGGAAACTTGAAGAAGAAAAATGATTGCAATGGACTTCCACAAGTGAGTCACCCTGACACCCTGCCCCAAAATGCACATAGGCTATTTTGACTTGCAAATACAATAGTGCAGTGTCCCAAAAAAAAAAAAATGTTAAACCATGCATCACAACATTTTCATTTTTTTTGTGACAAAAAGCTTTTGAGGCATATCATCCATAATAAATTATCAGTAAAGCACTTATCACAGGCCACATCAAATGGCAAAAACCCTTTTAATTGACATAAAATTATTAAATCAAACTTCCCACTGTGGTAATATTAACTAATTTAAGCAAGAAAATACCAACCACAAGTAGCAACAATAAAATAACCAACCTTTGGCTGATGCCTCAGAAGATGAATTGTAAGCTTGAGGCTGATTTCTTCTGTTGCGAGGTCAAACTTCCTAAAGTTTTAAAGTGTTCAAATCTCAGACGATGGCCTTGCCTGTTATTGGAATTGACTTTCCACTGATATTTTAACAGTTCCTGAAAATTTCAGGGGAATATCTTTTTCCTACGGTACTGGTTGCTGTGGACATTTGAAAGATGCAAGTACCAAAACTTTAAACTTGTTTTTCTCAAAACTAGGGATTTCTACCTTCCAACATTAAAATTGCTGTAACTTTGTAATTTTTTTTAGGTAAGTCCATGCATTATATATCATTTTAAAGGGAATTAAGTGTATAATTTGATTATATGAATATCTCAATTTCAGTTTTTTTTGGCACATGAGGACCATTTTGCCAGAGCCATATGTATGTAAAAAAAAATAAAAAAAATAAAAATAGCCTTTTATTTTTTTTAGAGAAGTCCCTCTCCCCTGTGGATCTCTAAGAGCCACATGTAGCTCCAGAACTACAGGTTGCAGACCCCTGGCCTAAGTAAATTCAGGATTTAAGGTGGCAAGTGTCTCTTCCACCACACAGGGTCAAGTAGCTTTAGTTTTTTTTTTTTTTTTACCTTAATAAATCAAATCACCAGGGTTTACCATTCGGAACTGTAGTTTGGTGAACTGGCTTGAGTGCAGTGGTAGGGAACCATGGGCCTCGAATTACTGTCCTGCCTGTTTCCAATGTCTCCCTCCACCAACACACCTGATTCGATGAACAGGATTGTTTTCCAGCTTCTCCAGAGATTGCTGATGAGCTGTGTTGGAAGAGGAAGACATTGAAAACATGCAGGACAGTGGCTCCCAAGGACCGGCTTCCCTACCCCTGTTTTAGTGGCTCAACTATACTTGAACACAATTTAATTAGTTGTCATTTCCAAGTACAATTAATTGCCCCAGTTTGGGGACCCACAGATGACCTACTGTGTTACAAAACTTAGCCCCCTTCAAAAACTCCCTACTGAGTTGAACATTTCAGCCATTTTCTAGAATGGTCCCTTTTCTTGTTTCTCATGATTTTTTCTCTCTCTCTCTCCACAGTTGATCCTAAGGCAATTTGGCTGATGCAGGGATGGCTGTTTTTGCATGCTGCAGCTTTCTGGAAGCCTGCCCAGATTCAGGCCCTACTACACGGCGTGCCCCTTGGACGGATGATCGTGCTAGATTTGTTTGCGGAGACAGAGCCAATTTTCTCCAACACTGAGTCTTTCTACGGCCAGCCTTTCATCTGGTGCATGCTGCAAAACTTTGGCGGCAACAGCGGTCTCTTTGGCACAGTGGAGAGTGTTAACTCGGGGCCTTTCAAAGCCTTACATTTCCCCAACTCCACTATGGTTGGCGTGGGTATGACACCCGAGGGTATCGAGCAGAATCCCGTGATGTACGAATTGATGAGCGAACTGGCGTGGCGCAAGGAGCCGGTCAACTTGGCCAAGTGGGCGTCTCTGTACGCCGTACGTCGCTACGGCACGACACAAGACAGTCTGATCACCGCATGGAGACTCCTGTTTTCCAGCATCTACAACTGCACCGTGCCACATTATCGAAATCATAACCACAGCCCGCTGGTGCGCCGGCCGTCTTTTCGCTTGCAAACGAACCTTTGGTACAATCCGGCGGACTTGTTCAAAGCGTGGAAACTCATTATGGAAGCGGCTCCTTCCCTCATGTCCAAGGAAACGTTCCGCTATGATCTTGTTGATGTTACCCGGGAGGTCTTACAAGTTCTAACAACATCATTTTACCTGGATATCACAGATGCCTTTCATAGACAAAAGTTGCCAGAACTGCTAATCACAGCAGGGGTGCTCATATACGACCTTTTGCCAGAACTCAATCGTTTGCTATGCAGCGATCGCAACTTCCTGTTGGGGAAATGGCTGGAGCGGGCGAGATCTTTAGCTATTGACGAGGAGGAGGCCCAGCTCTATGATATGAATGCCAGGAACCAGATCACTCTGTGGGGTCCCAGTGGTGAAATCCAAGACTATGCAAGCAAAGAGTGGGGAGGCCTCGTAGAAGACTACTATGCCCAACGATGGGGCCTGTTTGTCCAAACACTGGTGGAGTGTCTGGACAGCGGGCAGCCATTTAAGCAAGATGCTTTCAACCAGGCCGTTTTCCAGGTCGAAAAGGGATTCATTTACAATGGCCGAAAGTACCCTAACAAGCCTCAAGGTGACACGTACGAGATCGGCCGCAGGATCTTTCTAAAGTATTATCCACTGGCCTTGAAAACCTTAAAAAGACTATCATGATCAGCAGAGACTGCATTGTCGATAAATGTATGCAGCAAGAAGAATGTGAATTCTTAAGAGGTTATCCCAATCTTTCTGATGAAGAAAATCATCTTTTTGTCCATCCAATTGACTCTTATCTGAAAATGTTATGAATGCAATTAGGGTCATTGACGGATAATGATTTGACCAGACTCAGCAAAGTTAATTTATTATAAAAAGGCATTAAATATTAAATTACTAATATCTACAATTTAGGACATGCAGATCTATCATCGAAAGCCTTCTACAGTAGTCGCACCAGATGATGGTTGATGACACCACGAGCCACGTTTCCACCGCAGGACATTCGGGAATGGGAAGGGGGGTAGGGACTGTCACAAAAACATTCCTCTCAACCGGCCCGCTTGTGACTGTGTCTCCACTGCGGAGTACGACCCATTTCGCGACGTCACGAGTTTCGATCGACACGTAAACGCTGTGCGACGGTTTCTTCCGTGACGTCACCAAGCACTGCGCGGCGAAAATCACGAGGAAAGAGAAAAACTTGTGGCGGTTGCCGTTTTTTTCCTGCTTTTTTTTTTTTTATGTACTTGCCATGAATGGATGGTTTGAGTAAGAGGAGACGGCTTCTAGATGAAGAATTTGAAAAGGCTAACAGTAGCGTGGAACAAAAATAGGCAAAGGATTATTAAGAGAATTGTTTTGTTGAAAGAGACTTAAGCCGAGAATGCATCATCGTCACGCATGAAGGTCAGATAATTATATAATAAAATAGCCAATCAGCACGAAAGCCCGATCGGGAATTTATCGGCCCGGCGGAGTACCTACCCTCGAGTAGGACGTCCGCTCGTCCTATGTAAGTTCCTGTAAATGTGGCCCGGCTGGGAAGGCTCCTGCAGTGGAGACAGGCACATACGGGGCTGGCCCTGTAAATTTACCCCGAAGTTCCTGCGGTGGAAACGCAGCTATGATATTTTAAACTTAATTCAAAGTTATGAGGATAGCAATTAGGCAACTTAACAAAACAAGCGACACAAGTAAAATGGTAATAAAACAAATATTTGTTGGACAAAATTAATATTTATGTCCAAATATCACTACTACATTCCAGTCCGTTAAAAGGGTAACTTTTTTACAAAGTTGTAAGACAGGACAAACCTGATGGTTGCACCCATGAGTTCTTGATTGTCTTGTGGATGATACAAACTCCCATCTTTAAATGTATTTCAAAATGAAAGTCCCAAATTGGTTATTTCTTTTTGGTCGCACCACATGATAATTAATTCATAAAATGGGCATCATCGGACAAACTCATCCGTCAATGACCCGTTAAGAAAAATGTCCTGATCACATGGCCAATTTACCCATGCATTATAAATGAGGGCAATTATACAAACCAGACTGCTGTCACGTTAAACATAATTATCGTAGGTCAACTTTGATTCAAAGTATGCCAAGCCGATACTATAAGGGCAACAGTAACTACTACCAGTTGTTAAACGGAACCCTGACTGTAATGACAAGTTTGCGCCGTATGATTTATTTGGTTGTTACTAAAATAACTATGAGATTAATTTTTCAAAAATCATTTACAGTTGAATACATTTTGTAGAAACTTTATTTGTACGTACGCCGCCATTGTTGTTACATCACAATGCATTCATTGCCTAGTAGTAGTGCGTGATGTAGAGTCGCCCTCCCCACGCCGCACTCTCGAGAGCTCTCCCAATCGCATGTTGTTTCTTTAGGAATGCTACAAGGCTTATCTCGCTTTCTTTATAACCGTTTTGCATTTCTCGGCAGAGAGCCAAGCCTCCATTCTCCGTCACTACGCACTGAATGCGTTGCAATGTAATCAACAATGGTACTTACAAATAAAGTTTCTACAAAATGTATTCAACTGGAAATGATTTTTGAAAAACGTATCTCATTAGTCAGGTTTCCATCTAATTGTTTCAAATTTTTTAAGCGACTTTTATGAAAATGCACAAAACGCACATGCGACTTATGCCTGTTTCCATCTGTTCTTCTTTTGCGAATATTGAGAGGGGACTCCGCCGCTGTAGGTGGCGGTATACACCATAGAGATGTGATCCACCCGTAATTAAAAAAAAATAAGACCAGGAAGCGACTGCGCCTTGCGATGATGTTGTAAGTTTGCTTTTGTAATTCTTGATAAACATAGCGTTTCTTTGCTGTTTTCCATCTAAAATAGCATTCATATTCGCTTCTTTAATTAATTATAAGAAGATTTTCTATTTCTTTGTCTCCCCAGACATACATTACTTTATCGTCCGACATTGCTGTGGGACTACAAACGTATGTGTGATGTAATATCCGGTTAAAACGTGAGACGTGTATCCGGTCTTGACAGCGGTTATTTGTAAAACCTGTTTCAATAGCCAAAATTAGCCTTTTCCTTTTTTTGAAACGCCTCAAAATCCACCCCCTTGAAGCGTAGATTTTTTTGTGTGCGAATTTTTGGCCCTTTTTCGAATTTCTAGTGTTTCCATTCAGTTTTATTTTCGCTTTTCTTGAAAATTCGAATAAAAATGTTTTAATGGAAACACAATTATAAATATGTTAGTAACAACCAAATAAATTATATGGAACAAACTTGTCAGTCCAGTTGGGGTTTCTTTTAAAGGTCAAACATTTGTATTTGTTTTTATCATGTGTATTATCTAAAGATACAGATGCTGTCAGTTTGTAAGTTTACATGACAATATTTCTTTTGATATAGGGGGCAAATTGACATGACACTGCAATATGTAAAACGGGTTTAACCGAGATTTGGGAGCACAAGTTTGAATTAATATTGGCTTTTCTCTTATCTACACTAGGTCAAAATTGTACATATAATGCTCGCATTTCTGACTAATATTTGGTCTTATCTTATGACATTTACAGTATCTTGTTTGACCTCTACCAAACAGCTTGTTGATGTATTCATCAACAAGCCTCTGGCATAATTCTAGCTGGATGTTTGACAATTTGTCTTGGCAGTATTTGTTAGAGTTCATTTTAATTGGTTGGTGTCCTGGTTCTTGGAATGGGAATTTATATGAATTTAGCGATTCTGATTTTAGATTATCATTAGTTCTTAACTATGCAATTC